>NW_020527496.1:1562500-1762999 GCF_003368295.1 Carassius auratus | reverse complement strand
AGGGTGTGGAGGAGTGATGTGAAGATTGATTCAGCTGGGTCAACACTGGTCTCACAGAATTCCGTGAAATGTCCACGGGTCCTTAACTCAAAATCCGTGAAGCCATCACGGAATTGCCCCAAATTCCGTGACCCGGCCACGGATATTTCTCCAACGCAAGTCAATGACACTGACCTCCCGTGATCCACACACGGATACCCGTTTCAATGACGGAGTACAGAACTCGCTGAACGGACGTGCTTTCTCATTTGGAAACGCAACATTTGAAGTATTTGTTTCTTTTCCAATATCAAATGCCATAATGACATTAACCAGACAGCTGTTGTAGTTATTGCATTGTCCTGTCATCATAAAAATTACGTTTGTTTCAGTTACAAAAGTCCCGTGATGGCACGGACCTCCACAACCTGACCTCACTCACTTGTTTAGGAACTTACAAGCTTTTCGTCGACACTGTTGCAATGGCATGTAATTAACTTTGGCATTTTTTCTCGTCCTGTCATCATAAAAATCCAGTTTGATGGCGTTTTACACACATTTTGGCTATAGTCAGAACTAAAATCTGTGATAGGAGCACGGAGTGAGTCTGTGCTTAGATCACGGATAACTCTAACGCAAGTCAAATGACACTCATCTTCCGTGGTCCACACACGGATCGTTTCAAGTGATGGAGTACAGACCTCACTCAATGGACGTGCTATCTCATTGGAAACGCAACATTTGAAGTATTTTATTTTTTTCAACACCAAATACCATGACCCAACCTGACTGTTATTGTAACTATTGCATGGTCCTGCCATCATACAATTCATTTTGATTCTGTTAGCCTAACTAAAATCTGTGATACGAGCACGGAGTGAGTCTGTGCTGAGATCACGGATAACTCTAACGCAAGTCAATGACACTCTTCTCCGTGGTCCACACACGGAAACCCAGTCTCACGGCAGTTTCGTGATTTTGTCACGTAATTTAATCTATTTATTCGTGGCAGGCACACGTTTATTTCCTTATTTTCATGATTGCAGCACGTTTTTTTAAACTAATGCATTTCAACTGGAGGCATCTTTCGTGCATCAGCACAATATTTTCTGATTAATTATTATTATTATTTAATTTTTCACAGGTCCAACAGAAGAAACTCACTGAAACTTGAAAAAAAAAATCGGAGCTTAACTTACTGCACAAAAACTGAGCAACATACTGTATTGCTGGTGACAAAAACACATTAAAACTTTTTTAGCTGTAAAATGCGCAATGGTTCTTTTTTACTTTTTCATTGATTTTTATTTTTTTTTCATAGGCCTAGCTTTAATTTTTTTTTTATTACAGAATTCAATATCAAGTCCTTGACCACATAACTGTAACACATTTTCACATTAAGCAAACAATTTAGTTTAAATAAAAAGAACAAACAAAATATCTAAATAATAAAGTAATATATTTATTAGCGATAGGCCTACAGATTTATTTTTTTTTTTAATTTATTTTTATTTTTTTACTTTAGACTCTAAAGTTAAAAGTTTTTTATTAAGGCTATTGTAAAGGCTTCTTTAAAAATGATGTCGCTGATGAAAGGGCTCTGATCGCTGTCAGATTCTGTGATATGAATGTCGCTATATGGGTTTAGAATGAGCCCCGCTCGGCCCGTGTTCTGGCTTACTGTAATATTTCACCTGTATAAGACCGAATTAATATAATTAAACATAAAGAAAATGAATGAAATACATGATAACATCTAAATAAATGTTGATAGATTTAGCGTTATAGTTTTACAATATTAATAAACAGCAAATCAACACAGAAAAACCTAATAATAATATACATAATTATAAACAGCGCCGCCCCTCCCACTACGCGCATCACGCGCTGTGCGTCAACCCCAAAGCGGTCAAAAACTGAAGCGTGGTCAAGCGCCTCTAGCGTCACTGACATGAGATGTTTATCGCTTTGAAATCACGTTCAAGAAGTCCATTCAGCACACATCGCGATACTACTTCCCATCAGTTTTGCAAGAGCCGCAGGTTGGGTGAGTTATCAGTCTATGGTGAGTAGTAGTAAATATGCTATTTTAATGCCTGTCCTAAAACGTATCTGTCTTCTTTATTAATCAGATGAACGCCTTATGTTTACTCTCTGTATTACATCGGTCATCCGAGGCTTCTTTGAGTTTCATTGTGTTTAACTAAATGAACACAGCTGCTAACTGGTTAAACTCTATCGGTCACGTGACGTGACGTGCCACAGACCTGGGATCCGTTTATATTCATTTCAGGTTCAAAGATTAAGCTGTTTTGTAGTAAAATCATGGTAACCATGACACCTACAAAAGTAGGTAAAACCCAGTAAACAAGACATTTACCATGTTTTTTGTTTTTTGTTTTTTACCACAGTAACTGTAGCTTTACTGTAGTATAGTAATAGCACATTAATCACCAAATTAACTATAGTTGTACCACTGTAATGGTAGTGTTTAATGTGCTTTTATATGACTTCTTTTACAGTAATCACATTTACTGTACCATGCTTGTAATACCTTTTTAATGTAAAAAAAAAAAAAAAAAAAAAAACATTTTTCCCATCTTGCAGTTCAATTCATATTTGTTTATATCTTAAATATTTTGCTCACAGATCACTATTAACATTCTGTATATAATTCTGTTTATTTTCTTTCCCCTTGTATTAATTTTTTAGCTGAAAAGACGTAAAGTAAGCAGTCACCCCAGTGGTGTTTGTGGAGAGGTATTCCTTCAGAAATGGAGAAGACAGAAAGCTGCAGAGGCAGGTTGGTCTGTGATAGTTTGTCCCTTTTATCAAACATTCCTGTTGTTATCATTTGCACAGCATTTTGTTGTTTCTTAAACTGTTGTACGGTCCAAATACCCACACTTGCCATCTTTGCACATTTCCTTTATTTGGCCCAAGTGAGCATTAAGATCACAATGTGTGTCGATCTTAACATGACAAAGTTCGTTTCAACTTTGTATTTTAAAAGAAACTTCTAAATGTCTTTTCAATAGTCCCTAATAATACATTTTAATGCGCTTTTCTAGAACCCAAAGCGCTAAAATTAGCGCCCTATTAAAGATGACAATTTATTTTGTGGTGCTTCTAATTAAGTGATAAAAAGAAGTTACAAATGATGTACAAAATAAATATACTTTTCTGTGCACCAAGAAAACATGCAACACTTTGTTTTACTACTAAATTAGTCTCAATTTCTAATTATTATAATTAATATTTCACAAACATTGGAAAGTTGCGTGACCTCTTGTTAAACCCCTGCAAAAAGTCTCACATTAATTCCAAAACATGATGCATGATGGGATACACTAAGCGTTGTATAGTGCTCCGGAGCAGTATTGGAGAGGTTTAGTGTGTGTTAAGGACACCGTGCTTTGGCATTATTAAGACCGTGTTATACAACGGGGACAGTCTCATGTACACACACTCTCAAGTGAATAAGACCTCAAGTGTGGGTATCTGGAAAGGGGAAAAGTCTTTAAAATGATCCCTAAATACAGTCCCACATCAAAGTCTTAATAATTCACTAATGCTTTCATGGTCTAAAAAATAATGTATGTAAGTAATGTATAAGTTAAAGTATATAGTAATGTATAAGTTGCATGTAATGAAATAATATTTCCTTTCTTTCTGTCTTACAGGATTGTTTGCAGATAATGCTGTTCTTCTTTTTCAGAAGTTTTTGGTGGGCCAACCCTCACAAACCTTCCTAAAAACTAAAAGAGCTATTACTCAGCGACTCTTGCCACGATCAGCTCTTCCCAGGTACATTTGTTTACTCATCAAATGCTCTGGTCTGAATCTTACTTTAAATTAACTTAATTATATGTTTAATGAGCAATATTGCTCATTGCACACAGAGTAAGATTATCTTGTTTCACAGAAGAGAAGGAAGACCAAGGAAATGATTTGCTCAGGATGAGAAATGAAGATGGTCATCTTGTGCTCAAGCAAACAGAAGTCCTCTGGTATGTGTGTGTTGAAGCAATGCTGTGTTATACAACATTTTATGATGATCTCTCACAGGACTGGTCATGTCAGCCGTAATTATTCTTTCCAATGTTTTTATATTTATTTTATTTTATTTGATACAGCTATAATAATTATAGCATGTTAGCAAAGTTTGACTGGAACATTTTTAATCTAAAGTTTTAAAAAAACACCACCTGTTATTCTTAAAAGCATACAAGTGTCATAAAAGTGGTTTAATTGATATAAACACCAATTGACATTATCTCACTGTTTTGTGAATGTTGTGTTATAAATTGTGAATTGATAGTTGATTGGTTTGAGCAAAGCCTTACACTGCACAGACTAAAACACATTTGTGAGAGAAGTCATTAACTCTGGAGAAAGATTCTAGAGGAAGAAAACCCATTTACTGCAACAATAGATGAATTCTAGAGTCTCTGAGAACTACACATGCTAATGGAGTCTCATGAGCAAGTCCTTTGCCTCTGTAACTTTTTCTAAATTCTTGCATAATGAAATTGTTTATTGCAGTATTTTAACAATTTTACTTTGTACAGATGATCTCATCAACCAAATGAGGGGTTTTGACCAAGTGATGCTCTTGAAAGGAGTGAAAGAAGAGGATGTGGTAAATTGTCTTCAGAGAAAAAGCTTCTCAAAAGATCTTAAAACAGCTTGAAGAATGGTAAGTGTACAGTACTACAAGGGTCATAGTTACTCACCCTGCTAAAATCACACAGAACATAAGATGAGCTCTATGTCCATTAAACAACTTCATCTGGATTGTTTGTTTCACTTTGACCAGGTCTGGGATCTTAGGACTGAGAGATCTCACTGGCACCCAGTTAACCTCCATAGAGAACATTTATCAGAAGCGCTGTCTGGGTAGGCCAGAAATATCATCAAGGATGCCTCTCACCCTAACCATGGACTTTTCACCCTCCTTCCATCCGGCAGGCGTTACAGGAGCCTACGCTCTCGAACTAGTAGACTCAGGAAGAGCTTCTTCCCCGAGGCTGTGACACTCCTGAACGTCACACCACCAATCTAACCTGCACCTGCTCTTTTACTGCACTGGTCACAGTACTTTACATACATGTATTGCACTACTCATATTTTGCACAGACTGCACATGGTTAAATCCATTACACTATAAACTGTCTGAAGCTGTTACTGTACAAGCACAGTAAACTATTTCTACAATAAATATAATTGCACTACTATTATTTTGCATATAATAAATTGTTAAACTATACTTTTGCACACTCATTCAACTGTATTTATTACCACTGTTCTCAAGTTCCTGCTATTCATAATGTATATATAATTCTTCTTTGCTCTGTTCATAATGTACATACAATCCCTACATTGCATTCATATTTATATTCTGTATATACTCTGATCAATATTGTATATAGCAACTCCACTGTAAATTCTGTATATCAAAGCTTTACTTTGCACTTTTATGTATATAAAACACTATATTCTTGCACTTCTGGTTAGATGCTAACTGCATTTCATTAGCTCTGTACTTGTACTCTGCATAATGACAATAAAGTTGAATCTAATCTAATCTAATCTTCTGGCTGAGAAGAAGCTACACCACATCAGTGCTGGATATCAACCAAAAGCTGTTTCCAGACACGAGAGAAGATCACGATGAAACCAGTTTAGATGTGTTGATAAGGAATCATTATTTTCTGAAACAGTATCAAATGTCTTATATGTATCACATGATCTGTATCACAGTTGACTGGATGGGACTGTGACTTTTAAGGACATTTCATCACTCATCTGTGTGAACTGATTAATATATGAGGTTAATGTATTTTTGATTATGAATAATTATTTTCCTTGAATCTTATTTGTCTTGATGCTACTTTATCATCTTTATAGTCTATGCTTCAATAAAATGAATATGACGAATATTGTGTTCTGAAGATTCTTGTTAAATACATCATTTTACTAGGTAGGCTCATATGTGTTTATTTTAGACTTGGAAAAACTACATAATCATTATTGGGATTATTTTTTACTTAAGACATAAAAATATTTGATCAGATTAATGACATCTGGGACATCAGTACACCAGAAAGTTATTATTGTTTATATTTTAGTAACAAATGCCAATTGTTTTGTGAAAGAAAGGGAGTTACGAGATTAATTATTTTGCATTACAAGATGGTGCCATGGGCTTTATAGTTACAAACACTTGAGGGATAACTGAGAATGTAGCAGGAATGATCAACGTGGATCTTGTACTGCATTAAAACCAAGAGCACACACATTACTGATGTCCAGTACCTGAGGAGCAAGATACGGGGGTGAGGAGGACATTTTTACACTGATTTTTGCTAATTAGTTATTAGTAATATATATATATATATATATATATATATATATATATATATATATATATATATATATATATATGAATGAATTTGTCCTTGTGTAATAGTGAAGTATCACAATGTGTATACATTGTCCTTGATTACTGCTTAACAGTGGGGAATAGATAATGGCATGTTGGGTTCATCCATTATATTTATTGATGTTTACTTCAAAAATCAAATAAATAATCTATTATTTTTATTATCAAAACATTTCTTTATAATTTTTCCATGTTTCATCAGATGGCCTCACAATGTCCTGTCAAAAGGTATAATAGCAATGATGTAAGAATTAGAAAACAGAGGACTGTGAAAACTGTCAGATATAAATGTGACTCAGCTCAGTTTGTTGTCCATGATGAGGAGAATACATATATGTAGGTTTTACTGCCCTTCTACCCCCAGGGGCCCAGTAGCACCCCCCGGAAGAGCCAAAAACTGTACATTTCAAATGGCTGTAAATCAGAGTCCAATTAACATATCAAAGCGAAAATCAGCATGATTACTACTTATGCTATGCTGATAAAATAATGTTGGGCACAGTTTTCAGAAATTAATGGAAAGGTGGCATAAAGGCATTTTAAATATTGCATACTCTAAAATACTAAATTTCACCATGCCTCTCAAATATATCATAGTGGTTTACACAGTGAACATATTTATATGTCTAGTTTACCATTCAATATATTATTTATTTCATTTCGTTAATAAAACTTTTTAAACTACATTACCCATAAGCCTCCATCGTTCTATCTATGGAAAGGGAATACTAGGCGCTGTTTTTTGTAGTTCATTGAAGTTATTCTTAGGGTTAGTGTTAGGATCTCGGTAAAAAGGTGATTTTTCTCAACATAGAAACACCCAATGTTGACTTAATATATTTACTTATGTGATAATAGCAGCAAAACATACTTTTGTAACATGATCCGCTGTTTGATATGGGTTAAAAGATAATCCAACCACAGACAGTCCTGCGATGACAAGGGACATTCACAGCCAATTACATCAAAGCTGAGCAGCGTCATCACACTTCCTTAACCATTTATTGTCATTCATGAACGCTGTTTTCCGTTTTTCGGCTAAAGGGATAGATTGGTTAACAATAAATTACATTTACCACCGATTAGATAGTGTTTTATTAACGTCTACACCTTCTTCCAACAATAATGCAAATACAGAAATTATTGTTATTCAGCTTGACAACAATTTGGCAATATCGATGTGTACATGTGTGTGTACAACACGTGATGTGAACTGCACAGTCACAGTTGTATCTTATCTAACCAATAGATTCATTTCATTCAATTTAAAAGATACATTTTTTCCTGAGCAATGACAAGAGCATTTACTAATAAAAAGTAAAGAGTGAAATTATTAAGTTATTAAATTATTTAAATTTGTTTCTGTGATTTGCCTTGCTTTACCAATTAATCTCTAGTAATAAAAACTGAAATAAAGCATAATGAACATACATAATTTTGTAAGAGTTTTCCAGTATTTATAGATATGTCAAACTCATTTAAAGACAAAGTGCGCATATTACTGCACTGTCACCAAGCTCGTTTTTAAAGAATAAAACTATGAAGAAAAAAAAGGCAGTTATGTTGTAAACGTTAACATTTTTCAGTGTGCAAATTCTTTTATTAAAAAACAAAACATTATAAATATGGTATATATCTTTCAGAGAACACCGTAAAAATATACATTTTCTTAAAAAGTGATACAACACAATGTAAATGTTTCAAACTCACAAAAAAACATCATGAAGACATGCATGTCAAGTGTGCAATATCATGTATAAAACTCAATCAGCAGAGCATCACGTAAACACTGATTGTCCGAACAATGGAAGAAAGATAAAGTGTTCAGGAAAACAAACACCTGCTACATAAAAATGCAGAAATATAACTTTAACAATAACATAATTCACTTCATGACTGGAACTAGGGGATTGCTGTGCATGAATATGTCATTTACTAAAACTCCTGATGAGAACTGAAGCTTTTTTATGATAAAAGCACCAGAAGTAAAGTTTACTGTATGAAGCTTGACAAAGAGAACACAATGCTTTATCAATATGATAAATGCTATTTTTTAACTATTGTTGTCATCACTGGTTCTGTATACAGTACAGTATATGGGTTGCTGGAAGGTCACAATGTATTCATTATAAGGTTAATTAAAACAAAGTTACATCTTCTGCAGAAATCAAACCACTGCAAAGTCTTGAGTCACTGATCCAGGAACCATTTCTCTGTGTGTGTGTGTGGGGGTGGGGGGGGGGGGAGTTAAAGAGGTGAATCCTTGTGCATGACGGAGAACTACAGTGTTATCTGGAAACAATCCTGTAAGACAGAAAGGATAGAAATATTATGTAATTAAATGCAACATTACTGTGTTTTTTTTAGACCATGAAAGCATAATCTGCAAAGATGCTGTATAATTAAATGTTAAATGCATCCATTATTAAAAGCAAGTCATTAATAGCAATATCTAGTCATGGAGATCACGTATAGTGGGAACATGAACTGATGGGGCTTATTTAAAGTAATTTAATGAGAAGCCAATGAACAATATAAACTTTCTGACTGTGTGGGGCAACTGATTTTCCAATATTGTGATAGTGTCAGATGAGATTGTTCAGGGGCTTGTACAATATCATACAAGTGTTAAATTGAATTAGTGAATTATTAAGACTTTGACGTGCGACTGTATTTAGGGATCATTTTAAAGACTTTTCCCCTTTCCAGTTACCCACACTTGAGGTCTTATTCACTTGAGAGTGTGTGTACGTGACTATGAGACTGTCCCCGGTCTTAATAATGCCAAAGCACGGTGTCCTTAACACACACTAAACCTCTCCAATACTGCTCCGGAGCGCTATACAACGCTTAGTGTATCCCATCATGCATCATGTTTTGGAATTAATGTGAGACTTTTTGCAGGGGTTTAACAAGAGGTCACGCAACTTTCCAATGTTTGTGAAATATTAATTATAATAATTAGAAATTGAGACTAATTTAGTAGTAAAACAAAGTGTTGCATGTTTTCTTGGTGCACAGAAAAGTATATTTATTTTGTACATCATTTGTAACTTCTTTTTATCACTTAATTAGAAGCACCACAAAATAAATTGTCATCTTTAATAGGGTGCTAATTTTAGCGCTTTGGGTTCTAGAAAAGCGCATTAAAATGTATTATTAGGGCCTATTGAAAAGACATTTAGAAGTTTCTTTTAAAATACAAAGTTGAAACGAACTTTGTCATGTTAAGATCGACACACATTGTGATCTTAATGCTCACTTGGGCCAAATAAAGGAAATGTGCAAAGATGGCAAGTGTGGGTATTTGGACCGTACAACAGTTTAAGAAACAACAAAATGCTGTGCAAATGATAACAACAGGAATGTTTGATAAAAGGGACAAACTATCACAGACCAACCTGCCTCTGCAGCTTTCTGTCTTCTCCATTTCTGAAGGAATACCTCTCCACAAACACCACTGGGGTGACTGCTTACTTTACGTCTTTTCAGCTAAAAAATTAATACAAGGGGAAAGAAAATAAAACAGAATTATATACAGAATGTTAATAGTGATCTGTGAGCAAAATATTTAAGATATAAACAAATATGAATTGAACTGCAAGATGGGAAAAATGTTTTTTTTTTTTTTTTTTTTTTTACATTAAAAAGGTATTACAAGCATGGTACAGTAAATGTGATTACTGTAAAATAAGTCATATAAAAGCACATTAAAACACTACCATTACAGTGGTACAACTATAGTTAATTTGGTGATTAATGTGCTATTACTATGCTACAGTAAAGCTACAGTTACTGTGGTAAAAAAACAAAAAAACAAAAAACATGGTAAATGTCTTGTTTACTGGGTTTTACCTACTTTTGTAGGTGTCATGGTTACCATGATTTTACTACAAATACAGCTTACATCTTTGAACCTGAAATGAATATAAAACGGATCCCAGGTCTGTGGCACGTCACGTCACGTGACCGATAGAGTTTAACCAGTTAGCAGCTGTGTTCATTTAGTTAAACACAATGAAACTCAAAGACAGCCTCGGATGACCGATGTAATACAGAGAGTAAACATAAGGCGTTCATCTGATTAATAAAGAAGACAGAATACGTTTTAGCACAGGCATTAAAATAGCATATTTACTACTACTCACCATAGACTGTATAACTCACCCAACCTGCGGCTCTTGCAAACTGATGGAAAGTATCGCGATGTGTGCTGAATGAGACTTCTTGAACGTGATTTCAAAGCGATAAACATCTCATATCAGTGACTCTAGAGGCGCTTGACCACGCTTCAGTTTTTGACGCTTTGGGGTTGACGCACAGCGCGTGATGCGCGTAGTGGGAGGGGCGGCGCTGTTTATTAATTATGTATTATTATTATTTAGGTCTTTCTGTGTTGATTTGCTGTTTATTAATATTTTTAAAACTATAACGCTAAATCTATCAAAATTTATTTAGATGTTATCATGTATTCATTCATTTCTTTATTTTAATTATATTAATTCGGTCTTATTACAGGTGAAATATTACAGTAAGCCAGAACACGGGCCGAGCGGGGCTCATTCTAAACCCATTAGCGGACATTCATATCACAGAATCTGACAGCGATCAGAGCCTCATCAGCGACATCATTTTTAAGAAGCCTTTACAATAGCCTTAATAAAAACTTTTAACTTTAGAGTCTAAAGTAAAAAAATAAAAAATAAATTAAAAAAAAAAAATAAATCTGTAGGCCTATCGCTAATAAATAATTTATTTATTTTTAGATATTTTTTTGTTCTTTTTATTTAAACTAAATTGTTTCTTAATGTGAAAATGTGTTACAGTTATGTGTCAAGGACTTGATATTGAATTCTGTAATAAAAAAAAAAATTAAATCTAGGCCTATGAAAAAAAATAAAAATCAATGAAAAAGTAAAAAAAGAACCATTGCGCATTTTACAGCTAAAAAAGTTTTAATGTGTTTTTGTCACCAGCAATACAGTATGTTGCTCAGTTTTGTGCAGTAAGTTAAGCTCCGATTTTTTTTTTCAAGTTTCAGTGAGTTTCTTCTGTTGACCTGTGAAAAATTAAATAATAATAATAATTAATCAGAAAATATTGTGCTGATGCACGAAAGATGCCTCCAGTTGAAATGCATTAGTTTAAAAAAACGTGCTGTAATCATGAATATAAGGAAATAAACGTGTGCCTGCCACGAATAAATAGATTAAATTACGTGACAAAATCACGAACTGCCGTGAGACTGGGTTTCCGTGTGTGGACCACGGAAGAAGAGTGTCATTGACTTGCGTTAGAGTTATCCGTGATCTCAGCACAGACTCACTCCGTGCTCGTATCACAGATTTTAGTTAGGCTAACAGAATCAAAATGAATCTGTATGATGGCAGGACAATGCAATAGTTACAATAACAGTCAGGTTGGTCATGGTATTTGGTGTTGAAAAAAATAAATACTTCAAATGTTGCGTTTCCAGATGAGATAGCACGTCCATTGAGTGAGGTCTGTACTCCATCACTGAAACGATCCGTGTGTGGACCACGGAAGATGAGTGTCATTGACTTGCGTTAGAGTTATCCGTGATCTAAGCACAGACTCACTCCGTGCTCCTATCACAGATTTTAGTTCTGACTATAGCCAAAATGTGTGTAAAACGCCATCAAACTGGATTTTATGATGACAGGACGAGAAAAAATGCCAAGTTAATTACATGCCATTGCAACTAGTGTCGACGAAAAGCTTGTAAGTTCCTAAACAAGTGAGTGAGGTCAGGTTGTGGAGGTCCGTGCCATCACGGGACTTTTGTAACTGAAACAAACGTAATTTTTATGATGACAGGACAATGCAATAACTACAACAGCTGTCTGGTTAACGTCATTATGGCATTTGATATTGGAAAAGAAACAAATACTTCAAATGTTGCGTTTCCAAATGAGAAAGCACGTCCGTTCAGCGAGTTCTGTACTCCGTCATTGAAACGGGTATCCGTGTGTGGATCACGGGAGGTCAGTGTCATTGACTTGCGTTGGAGAAATATCCGTGGCCGGGTCACGGAATTTGGGGCAATTCCGTGATGGCTTCACGGATTTTGAGTTAAGGACCCGTGGACATTTCACGGAATTCTGTGAGACCAGGTTGTTCAGGGAGAGCTGTGATGAACAGAGGAGGTGGAAGAGTGGAGGGGGAGATGGAGAGGAGGACGGGTCTGTGTTGTGGAGGTGGAACAGTTGTCTTTAGTGTCGGCCTCTTCAGAACATCACCAGCATCCTTCACTGATACTGAGCCACAGCATTCTTTCCCCCGCCTCCTGTCTAGTTCTCTCTCTGTCTCATATTTATCTTCTAAACTTCAAAACCAACTCTATTTTTTATGTCATTTTTATGTGATCAAGGACAGTGTTGGGGAACGATACTTTTAAAAATAATGCATTACAACATAGTATTACTTCCTAAAAAAGTAACTAATTGCATTACTTTATATAGAAAGTAACGCATTACACTACCCTTCTCATATGGGCTGGGCTTGCTTGTTTGTTGGTAATATAAAAATATATATTTTTGGCAAATGTAAAAACCCTTTCACACCAAAATAGATTTTTGCTTATTATCTTATTATCGAAGCTTAGCAGCAAAGACATTGGTTAATAAAATAGGATTAAATACTTAAAGGATAGGCTTTTTATGTCATTTAACATATTTAAATTATTGCTGTTTTTTTATGTCAATTAAAAAGTAATGTGTTATTTTAGTAGTTACTTGAAAAAAAGTAAACAGATTACAAAGCTTGTATTACTTGTAATGCATTACCCCCAAAACTGAAGGGTTTGCATGGCCATAGAAAATCTGGAAATAATAACCATGTGATTTTTGATAATGGCTTTGCAGTTAACAAGATGCTTTATTATAATTTATGAAGTGTCTATTTATATGTGATAACTATTAAAGATTTATGCAATTGACTAATGATTGGTCTTAATTGATTTTCAAGTACTCTATCTAACTTCCAAAAAAAGTAAAAAAAAAAAAATGTACAGGTATGTGCTATACAGTATAACAATGCTTTTGGGAAACATAAAATTTACATGCTACTAACATTCTGTGTAGTGCTTTGGGTAACTCACTCAGATACAGTAAAGAAAAGCTAGTAAATACTCATGTGGAAAAGGAAGTCCACTTTAGCAACTTTTAAAAAGAGTACTTGTTACAGAAAAAAAAACAAATACTTTAAAAGAATGCACTTCAGGGTGAATTGAATGCAATGTTTTCAACACTTGCATGTTGGGTGCTACATGCAATTTTAATGAAAACGTATTAGAGTTTTAACTGATTTTAAATCAAATTCATTTTTTTTTTTACCAACCCAATAGGATTTAAGAACAGATTTTATGTAATTCCCTAATTGTTTTTGAAATATGGTTAAAGCATATTGCCAAATGAAAATAATGTATGATAAACTAAAATATACTTAAATGCTATTTATATTGAAACTTATGTCATTTTTTTTAAATATATCTGTATTTACAGATTTATAACATTTAAAATATATTAACTTGAAATGTAATATTGAATAAAAGACTGCAGCAAAAATTATATTATTACCTATTCCTTAGTATGACGACTAATCAAAATAGATGGACTGCTTAATAAACAACAGATTAATAAAACATAATGGTTTAAAATTGAAACTTTCAAATGGACATTTTTACGCTTTAAAACATCGGTGTTAAAAAGTCATGAAATGACATTTGAGTGACCTAATTTTTTTAAGATTCAAAGTGCACTACAAGTGCACATTCAATACAGTTAAGCACACTTGTGTTTACAAACATTTGTCTTTTGATCCTGTAATCATTCAGGGCAGAGTACTCATGAAGCTGAGGGTGATGTACTCTTAAGTTAACATACAGCGTTTATAACAGCAACAGCACGTAGAACATAATGCCAGCGTCTCTTTAGCACAACACATTTATCTCAAGGTCTCGTGGGGAGTTTAAACACACCTGCACATGCTTGCCAAGCCTGATGGGAAAAAGATCACGTCCAAGCAAAGGGGTCAGAACCGCACAGTCTGCAAATCCTGCACCCTGCTTGCTTTCACAGAGGAGACATTTCACACATGCCTGTAATGTTCCCACTGGCTGGAGACAGAGTTCACTGCTCGTCTGAAAACTTGTTTGTGCTTCTAAAACGGGGGCGTGTGGGTAAGGGGGGTCATAATGCCGCTTCACTGTAGTTACTGTAGGGATTGTGCAATCTTTAATTCCACCTCATTCCAGTCTGACACACAAACATATGGCTTAGATGCAGGTTTAGTCTGAAGTAGAGCTCGCCCAGGAACTGACTTCTTTGATCATATTTCCTCTGAAATATCAAAAATATTGATATTTTTCAATATTCACTCAAAAATATTAAAAATTGCACTTTAAAAACAAAAAAATAAAATAACATAAACCAAATAATAGCTGGGGAACATGAAAACGTAACTTTTTTGCTATACATTGAAGGATGATGCAAATACATTTAAGCAAATATAAGCAACAGTATAAGTAAGGACACTTAAGGGGCATTTTGAGCCTGTCCTCCAACAAAAAAACAACCATATAGGTCGTTTGTGCAAGCAAGCACCTTATTACGGCCTATATTTACGTTTTAAAGTTAAGATAAAAATAATGACAGTATCGCATTGCGTCTGTCGTCATTACCAATCAAAACGCACGTTTATTTAAATGCGATGTTTGTACTTTTTACACCGATATCACAGTATTTCGTACATATTTTACTAGGTGGCTTATTCGTTCGAATGACCACACCTAACCCCACCCCTAAACCTAACCCTCACAGAAATCATGCTAAATTAAGATTTATTGAGGATATACATTTTACGCGCACGTCCATTCCCTGGGATTGAACCCATGATAGCATGATTACATATCAAGGTATAACGCAATAATCTACCGACTGAGCTACACGAAACGCAAATCAGTGTAGTATACGCTCTGATGGGTCGTATTTCAGGGATTTGGACAAACGACCTATACGAGCGTATTGGTTGGAGGACAGGTTGATATATATATATATATATATATATATATATATATATATATATATATATATATATATATATATATATATATATATATGATTTTAAGTGCACACTTAAGGGACATAAGAGTTACAGCAATATTTTCAATCGATCACAACCTAACTTTTCAGACAAGACTTGGAATAAGGTGCACAATTTGCAAGGTGATTTTTGTCCATTTTGGAGCTTGATGGCCCTTGATTACTGTATGTTAGCATGTATGGAAAAGAACAACTTGAATATAATTCAGAATTTCTCTTTTTGTGTCCCACAGAGGAAGGAAAGTTATCTTGGTTGTAATGACATGAGGTTGAGTAGTGATGAAAGATGACCTAGAGCTTTAATTAAAAAAAAAATTTAAAAAAGTTTGTAATGATTATACAACACGTGGCTATGGATAGAGTGCACTCAATAACTCATTTCGTGAGAGTGATGCCAAGATACTTGACAGCATGTGCTATAAATCTGTGTATCACTGTAATATGAAGCTGTGTTTATGCTGATAGCTGTCTGATGGCCTGGCATGAAACCCAAATGAACTGGACAGAGTCGGGACAAACTGTTCTAGCCGTAGTGTCTGTCTATCCACGTACAGCTATGCTCTCATGAAGGGCTTATGAGACAGACTGTTTAACATACAACAACCATGCACAAATTCTCATACACAATTGAGTGCAATGAGATCAATTCCATAAAAGCACAAAAAGACTTACAGTATGGAAAAATCTTGCAAGCATGATGTTTATTTCTTTATTTCTTTATTTATTTTGTAGAAAATGTGAGTGATGCATGATTGCATGAAAGTTGTTGTCATGCATTTTATTTTATTGATGACAAAATTAACAACTTAACATGAAGTTACTTCTTTTAAAGAAACAGTATGTTTCATAATGCTGCAGTCCTGCAAAGTGAAAGAAAATGCTTTGACTCCAGAAAAGAGTAAAATTAACAAATATTTTGGATTTTTATTTGTTTTATTGATTTATTGATTTACTCATTTAGCAATACCTAGGGTTCATTCCAAACATAGTGAAATAATTTAGTTAATATACAGTCCAGAGCTGGAAGCAGCTTCCAGATGACGTCAGATGTGTATGTGCAAGTGTTGGGAACATTCCGTTCCAGACTGGAAACACATCTCTTTACCTGTGCATTCTCCTTCTAAAGCACTATTTGATTCCACCTTTTATATATCTTTCCCCTATTTATTTATTTATTTGCTCTCTCTCTCTCTCTCTCTCTCTCTCTCAAAAGGACATTTATTATGAAATCAGTCCATGATCCATTATAAAGCTTCGTAACCTCTCATATCAATATCCAATAACATATTTGTTTAAAAGTGTTTTGGACTGTTTCAACGTGTAAATGGGGCTTGATCTGTGCATATTTCTCTTCTGATTCAGACAAGATTACTTTTTCAATACTGAAAATAGGACTCGTATTTTAGCCGGAAGTGATGGTTTAAAGTTAAACATGTCTTTAAAAATGCATCAGTTAAACATGCAGCTTTTCTCTTCACAAGATATTAATTGATGGACTTAACTACTTGTGGATTATTGTGATGTTTTTATCAGCTGTTTGGCCTTTCATTCTGATGGCACCCATTCACTGCAGAGGATCCAGTGGTGAACAATTGATGTAATGATGCATTTCTCCAGATCTGTTCAGATGAAGAAATAAACTCTTTTGTTTGGACATGCTATGACAACATGACTTATAGGGAAGACAAATAAGTATTAGACTAACCTGGCTTTTTCATTTTAAAGGAAAATGTTTAGGATAAATGGCACAGGGGGAAAAAATTTTCAATTTGCTGAACAAGAGTGTTTGGTAACATACAGTATGTAAGCTCAGAGACTGAGCAAAGAGGAGAAGTCACTCATTTAAGCTCCTGTCTGAAGAGATTTACTGTGGCCTCTTTTCAGGCTTGAAGACTTTGTGTGGAGTTTGGGCACTGGAGTGAAAAATCATGGGATTTCTTTTCCTAATGCCAATATAATTACTACAAACACACAACTGCTGTGTCATTACTGGTGCTTGGTCAGCCAAAAATCACCATTCATTGACTCAGGAGACTAATCTTAATTAAACCATTTGTTATACAGACCAACTTGTAGACTCTTTTCACATGTCCAGCTAAAGACAGGCTCTAAAAACTGTGAGGGAAGAGTATATACACAAACTCATAGAAAATAACCAAAACAATCCAAGGTTTTTATTTAGCACAGTGGCTAAATTAACAAATTACCAGACGCCACCTTATTCAAATATTCCATCAACGTTAAATAGTAATGACTTTATGAATTTCTTCACTGATAAAATAGATAACATTAGAAATACAATAGTGAATGTAGATTCTACAGCATCTAATACTTCAGTTTCATCCATCGCACCCAAAGATAAACTGCAGTGCTTTACAACCATAGGACAGGTAGAGCTAAATAAACTTATCACTGTATCTAAACCAACAACATGTTTATTAGATCCTGTACCCACTAAATTACTGAAAGAGTTGTTATCTGTAGCAGAAGAACCTCTTCTTAACATTATTAACTCATCATTATCTTTAGGTCACGTCCCAAAACCATTTAAGCTGGTGGTTATCAAGCCTCTTATTAAGAAACCAAAACTAGATCCTAGTGAACTGGCAAATTATAGGCCCATTTCAAATCTTCCATTTATTTCTAAAATTTTAGAAAAAGTTGTGTCTGCTCAATTGAGCTCCTTCATGCACAAAAATGATCTGTATGAAGAATTTCAGTCAGGTTTTAGGTCCCACCATAGCACAGAAACTGCACTTGTTAAAATTACAAATGACCTGCTTCTTGCGTCAGACCAAGGCTGCATCTCATTTCTAGTCTTACTTGATCTTAGTGCTGTGTTTGACACCATAGATCATGACATACTCATAGATCGATTACAAAACTATACAGATATTCAAGGGCAGGCTCTAAGATGGTTTAGATCCTACCTGTCCGATCGCTACCATTTTGTTCACTTAAATGGGGAGTCATCTCATTTATCATCAGTAAAATATGGAGTGCCACAAGGATCTGTCCTAGGTCTTCTGCTATTTTCAATATACATGTTGCCCCTTGGTAATATTATTAGAAAATACGGTTAGTTTCCACCGTTATGCTGATGATACTCAACTATATGTCTCAACAATACCAGAAGAAACCTCTAAATTATCTAACCTAACAGAGTGTGTTAAAAATGTAAAAGATTGGATGACCAATAGTTTTCTCCAATTAAATTCGGATAAGACAGAGATATTAATTATTGGACCAAAAAACACTACACAGAATCTTGTAGATTACAATCTGCAACTAGACGGATGAACTATTACTTCCTCTACAGTCAAAAATCTGGGTGTTATATTAGACAGCAACTTGTCTTTTGAAAATCATATTTCCAATGTTACAAAAACAGCATTCTTCCATCTTAGAAACATTGCCAAGCTACGAAACATGTTATCTGTTTCTGATGCAGAAAAGCTAGTTCATGCATTCATGACCTCTAGACTGGACTATTGTAATGCACTTCTAGGTGGTTGTCCTGCTTCGTCAATAAACAAGCTACAGGTAGTCCAAAATGCAGCAGCTAGAGTCCTTACCAGGTCAAGAAAATATGATCATATTACCCCAATTTTACAGTCTTTGCATTAAGTTCTGTATCAGTTACAAATGATCATTACTTACCTATAAGGCCCTAAATGGTTTTAGCTCCTGCATACCTAACTAGCCTTCTACCACGCTACAATCCATCACGCTCCCTAAGGTCACAAAATGCTGGACTTTTGGTTGTCCCTAGGATAGCAAAGTCCACTAAAGGAGGGAGAGCTTTCTCACATTTGGCTCCCAAACTCTGGAATAGCCTTCCTGATAATGTTCGGGGTTCAGACACACTCTCTCTGTTTAAATCTAGATTAAAAACGCATCTCTTTCGCCAAGCATTCGAATAATGTATCTTAAATTGTGAGTATAGTTGTATCTGATCAAATGTGCATTCTTATTCTTTAGCTTGGGTTAAACTAATTAATTGTACTTTGTTGGAACAGCAGCTATGCTAATGATGTCTCTATTTGTTTCTATGTTTTTTGCCATGGGATTTACATCCTGTGGTAACTAGGATTTACACAAGGTCCAGTCTGGATCCAGAACACCTGAGAAGAGATGATGTTGACCCCCTCAGAGGACCTCAGATGATGAATGATATTAGTAATGTTTATCGTCTAGCTGACTACGTCTTGTATAAATTTTTCTACAAATCCTGCCATACGTGCACAAACTGACAGTCACCACTTATAAGCTATTACTAAATATTGTAGAAACATAATTTTCTGTAAAGTTGCTTTGTAATGATTTCTATTGTAAAAAGCGCTATACAAATAAACTTGAATTGAATTGAATTGAATAAAGATATAGATAAAACAAAACTACAGACCCCAAACAATAAAACAAATAAATAAATATATAGATTAGATTTTTTTTCACTCTCTCTATGACAAAATGCCATCCACACAATGTTTGCAAGTGCTACAGAAAAAAAAAAAAAAAATCAAACCATATCTAGATAATGTTGTTGCGGTTATTGAATCATCACTTTTTACACTGTAATAAAATAAAGCCAAGTGGTGCTGCAGGAACATTGTCTGCACTGGTATCATTTATAATATTCAGCCCCAGCTGAGCTCCCTCATAAACCCAGCTGTGCTTTTTCCCATTTGGGTTTTCTCTATTTCTCTGTTTAGGCCCGCGTCTCTCTCTTGGTCTTCGTATCGCTCTCTCAGTGGGATTCTGGGTCATTCAGCTGTGGTTTTCCACGATTCAAGGTCATGTGCTTCTTCTCCATGGCATTTGATCAGATGGTTCATATCCAACTGTGTAGCGGGGCTGCTGGAGCGCTGTGATGCCATCTCCACAGTCACACCATTGCTCCAGTCTGGAGGCCTATAAATAAAAGCTCTATTCATGGTGAATGAGTGTGCGTGTGGTTGGAGGCACATTTGCACACAATTCCCCATTGATTGCTACTGCATGTGAACATCATGATGAGTAGGAAGCCTGACTGAGTGACTAACAGCAATCAATACACAGCTACTAATTTGCCATGACGAAAATCATCAAACGCTCACATCAGCAGCCCTGTTCAGAAAAACTGAACTGTAAGTATATCATTCCCATTAACAGAGAGGCATGATCATCAAATGATCATCAAATGAGGTTAAGGTCGCCCTCTGGGTGAGGAGGTATTTATATTCTGGCTCATTGATATAATCAAGCAAAAATCTTTCATTGCTAAAAATCAAAATGGAGAGTCCCATTTACTCTCGTTTTCTTCCTGAAGGCAAATCATGCTCTATATAGTTTAAGCAGAAAATAGTGACATGTTAGTTATTAGATAACATCCACCAAACGATGAAGTGAACGCATGAGTCCTACAATAAACTTTGTGTGTTATGCAAAGAGTCCTCTTACATCACAAGCTCTTCAAGCTATCCTCTCACTTGAATACTCAAAGTGATTAAGTAAGTTAATGTACAAAAGTAGGTCAAATTCCCTTCGGAATTCCTTCTGCCTATAAAAAGAAATGTAGGACAAAGCTCGTTTTGAAATGGAAACAATATTTGACTAGCAAAAGCAAACATTTGCATTTTTGCAAAACGATATGAAAAAGATATGCACCAATTAGGAAATATGAGTGGAAAATTCAGCGTGTGTCAAAGTGTAACCTTCCCCTCAACTTTCCATTAATCTCTAATCATATATAACCAGATGAGATTATCACATTACTTACAAAATTCTCTGATTTGATGAATCATCACCAGGAGTCCATTATAAATTAAGTGAAATGAAGACAAATTAAACTAAAATAATAATTAAAATGTATTTTTACATTTGTTTACGTCAAGCAAATAAATGAATATCAACAGTTTTTAAGATATATCTAGAAATCACTTTAAAGACACATCTAAAAGATACATGATTTTACACAAAAATAATGTGTGATTTTTAGATCAAAATGGCGTTTATGTACAATACATCAGAGATGTTTTATCGATAATTGATTTCACAGTCAGGTCAGTTGTTTCCATCATACAGGCAAAAAAAAAAAAAAAGGCCCAGGGCAAACTGACAGAAATGTCTCTCACATCCTGCTTACGCAACCACTGAACTTAACTCAACTTAACCTGAGGCCGCAGAGAGTGGATGTAGTTAGAGACAGAAGAGTATAGAGAGAGTGGGAATGAAAAAGAAGACAGAGCGAAACAACAGCGTGAACTGTGCTGGTGAGAGCTCAAGGCAACATAGCTGATTTTGAGGCAAACACACTGCAAAAGGCAGTGGTTAAAATGTCTTGCTGTCCCAGGCCACACATTTATGTAATATCACAAACTGACGTCAGTGGTATCAGGAGATAAGATGTTTTCACAGAAAATTACAAACTATATAATCAAGAGACTTAGTTGACAAATTAAAACAGATTGGATCCTGGATTATTCAATAAACAGCCATAGAGAACTGTGTAGTAATAAATGGGGACATTGAGTATCTCTTGAAGGGCTCATAACAACCTCAGAGACCCAATTTCTGTGGCGCCAGTGACCGATAAAACTTCACCTACACTAGGTCACCCAAAGATATCCCTTTTACATTTAACTGTCCACTGATGGCTCAAAATCACAGCACTCGCACCACATCAATTCATGCAGAGTGCAAACACAGACTTTTATTTCATGTTCATATTATAATCTGCATGGCTGTAATCCCTCACATATGATGACATCATGCCATAATGTAATGAAACACAGTTGGGTAAATGTGCCTTTCTCCCAGCTAAAGCAGCAGGCTGGACAATCTGTTCAAATGACAACTCAGTCTTACTGGAAGAGATAATCAGACCTAAGAATTTACATAAGCTTTCATTTAAAGCTGTGCTACTGTTAGTGAGCTAATGATATGATGGGTCAGAGAGTGAAACAGTAAGCTGTAGTCACACTGTAACACAGCTGGACAGACAAGGGAATGAAATGATGAGCTGTGACCAGGTGAAGAGATGAAAATATGAAATTAAATTAATTGGAGAAGTCTGAAGAACATATGCTATATTATAGCAAAGTACTCAAATGTTTCAGTGGCAAGTTTTGCACATGCAAGCGTTTGTCAGCAGTGTGTTGAATATTAGAGAGAACAGACATAAAACAGTGTAAGGTCACAGAGCAGATTGTCTCGCTCATTGTTCATGCAACACTGCAGCATACTGGATATCAGGTCTTCATATTCATTGCACTGTTCAATAACATTGTTATCATTTTCTGTGCTAGTCAATATTGTGAGGGGTAGTGAGAAATGTGACTAATGCTTAATGCTCTACTTTAGGTATTTAAAATGGTATTTAGTGTTCCTGTGGCTCAGAGGTAGAGCATTGCATTAGCTGTGCAAAAGGTTGTGGGTTCGATTCCCAGGGAACACATGTACGGTAAAAAAAAAAATGTATAGCCTGAATGCACTGAAAGTCATTTTGGATAAAAGTGTCTGCTAAATGTAACATGTTGATCATAAGCCAGTGTGCTTATGGCCAGGTACACACAAGATTACTTTTAAATACAGGAGTGCTGTATTTAAATTAGGTTTATTTAAATCGCATAAAATTTATGAGCCCCAAAGCCCAAAAACACTTAATAAGCATTGCTTATAAGCCAACACGGTAACCCTTTAAGAACACTCTGCAAAGTACTTTCCTAAACATAAAACACATCTGCTCTGTTGACTCTGGTTTGGCTTAAATAACTGAACATAAGAAGAATTTGGTCACTATAATAGTACTTTGGTTAAAAATAGCAGATCCCAAAATGCGCCAGATACCAGAAGATTGCTACGGTTACCAGGGAGTCAATCATCGCAGTTTTGAGAGTGAGTATTGTTCCATACGCACACAAAACTGTAATTTAGGAGATACTGTATTTAAATGTGGCTGGGATACCTGAAACTTTACAGTGTGTGTTTGACCTTGGAGTGCCTAAATTTGCATAGAACATAGCACTTTTTATTTATTTATTATAATAAAGTCCAACAAATAGTATGCACTATGCAAAACTTTGGACAGTATCTCAATGCAAGCATAAAAACAAGTCTCTTAATGTCCTGAATGTCCCAAAGGCGGTCTTTCCATTCATTGACGTATTCAGGCAGAACATAAAATCTAGAAACTGTATGCACATGAGTTAAAACCACTGTGTGATGAAGTGAATTCATACTGTTTGGCTCTGCTAATTCATCCACAGCACCTCAAGCGCTGTGACGTCAAGTTCTGGCGTTTAAATGAAAGATGCTTTCATGAATGCCTGGAAGGCGCATTTCAGATGGTGCACTTATGACGATCTGTTTGTACTTTCAAACCCCCAGGGTTTTTGCCACGTGATGTTTATTTATGCGTGTATGTGACGTCGGTTTGTGACTTGTACATTCTTCCTCTGCTGGGACACTCCAACTGCATATTTCACATGACCGTGAAACATGGCCTCACTACGATAGCAATTATTTCTGAGAAGACAAGAGGAGGCCGAGGGAGGTACGGAAACAGTGATACCCCTGGAGATATCGCTCTACCAGCTCAGGTATCACAGTGCCGTGTTCCCTTTGTGAATAATGAAGAGGTATTCTCCACTTTTCTTTGTCAGAAAGTTCAAGAACAGCCCCTGTCTTCTTGCCTCCCTTTCATTTTTTTAACAAAGTTCAGTATTTGTTTAATGTTTTATTCAGGAGCATAAAATATTATTAAAATCAATGTGGATTTCAAAAGAAGATATTTTTAAGTCAACTATTCTTGCGAATTATGAAAATGATGACAGAATTTTCATTTTGGGGTAAAAAATTCCCCAAAAGAAGTAATACACTTTAGCATACTTTCTTAGTATACAGATTTAAAATATTTTCCATTGTATGGCAAATATAATATGGAAGTCAGTAGCTACAATAAAAAATTGGGTTATGAACATTCTTCACAATATTGTGTTAAAGAGAAGAAAGAAACTCATACAGGTTTGGAATGTCTTGAGGGTCACACTGAAACTTGTGTGTCATGTATTTTTTAATTTATTTGTAATTACACATTTGTAATCATGAAGTTGCAATTTAATACATTTGAAGGTCCCACTTTATATTAGGTGGCCTTAACTACTATGTACTTACATAAAAAAATAAGTACAATGTACTTATTGTGTTCATATTGTATTGTAAAACACTTTTGCTGCTATCGAGGTGGGATGGGGTAAGGTTAGGGAGAGGGTTGGAGGTATGGGTAAGTTTAGGTGTAAAGTATGGGTCAACAGTGTAATTATAAATGTTATTACAAAAATTAAATACAGATGTAATTACATGTAGGTTTTTTTTATATAAGTACAATGTAAAAACATGTATGTACACAATAAGTACATTGTACTAAATTATTAATTAAAATGTAAGTATATAGTAGTTAAGGCCACTTAATATAAAGTGGGTCCCATTTGAATTATATTATATTTTAATGTAATATTGAATTAAATTGTAAAAAAGTTCACAGTTAAAATTGTAATTGAGTACTTTACACTGTTTTGTACTTCTTTAAACCACGACAAAAGCTTTATTTAAAAAGTTAGTAATTTAAAATGTATGATTTAAATGATAAAATGTGATTTAGAATGCTGTTTAAGTACATTATCTTGTTAATATTTTATTATCTGCAAGTATTTTTTTTAAATACACTGTTAAGATTTGAAGAACAGTACAAGTGCACATTCAACAGAATTATAGTACGTGCACTTTTTTTTTCACAAGTGACTGCTTTTAACTGAAACGAGCCAATCATTTGAAGTCTTATTTCTTAGTCTTATTACCAGTATCATCAGAGTGTTTTTATATACAGTCTTGGGACTGTAGTAACAGCATGCTTTGTTTGCACATGAGTTTGGGTGGGTTGGAGCCTGTCAAAACGAGATCCCCTCAACTAGTCGAGTGAGCACACCGGATTATGTTGGTTTATGTTCTCTCTCTCTCTGTCAGATTCCACATGTTCACGATTGTTTTGAAGGGTGGAGTGTAGGAAGGGTCTCCAAAGTAGAGCCTTCCCTGTCCACACAGCACCTGCAGGGGTCATAACCTTGTTCTTTCTTTAGGTCATCATTGATGGGAAGTTCTGCAAGAGTGAAGTGTGTTCTCAGCGTGATTCACTGACCTGCCACTGGCCAAGTAAGAGAGATGTCTTAATTCCCCAGAGTGCATTGAGGCAGACTGCAGAGCCACAGACTGTAATTGGAATCATTAAATGTCTCCTCCCTCACTGATATGCTTGATTTATTAAGGCCTCTTCCTTCTGCTCAATGGAGCATGTGGGTTGATGGCAAAGAAAGCAGGCTAGGGAAGGTGACAACAATACGAAACATTATCAACAGAAAGCAGATTTAATCAATATGCACTACAACAAATCACATCAAAATATTTTTGAATATAATTTTGGTAACACTTAAGATTAGGAAACACTATTCACTATGGAATAGTTGCTTATTAGCATACATATTACTAGCATATCAAATGTTTATTTGTACTTATTAATGCATAAATACATTTTGGATCCCTGAAAGGGATAGTTCACTTTCAAGTTAAACATCCAAGATGTAGCCATTGGGTGCCAGCGTGCCATTGGGTCCCTCTGGCATTGGACGTCGCCTCCAGTTTATACGTGGCAAACTAAACACAACATGCAAAATGTTGCGACTCAACAGAGGACAAAACTCAAGATCTTCAGTCAGGCAGGTGTGTGATGGGATACTGTGAATGTCCTCCTCGTTGTCCTGTAGTTGTGGCATTGCTATGTTCCACTCGTGAGAACATGTTCTCCACTTCTGTTGGCATCTCACAACACTTGCTACTAAAACACTACCAATTTTGAAGAGATCTTTGTGTCACCGGTCGGAGCGGACCACAGATGTCGTGAGTCACGCCCCTTCCTAGTTTCCACCTCGAGGAGGTCCCAAGAACACCCCAACGACCAGACACACGAGAGACGGTAAGAAAATATTAAAACAACTTTATTAAATTACTAAAAAAAAAGGGTATGGGGAAGGGGGGAAGGGAGGCTAAAATCCAACTCTCCAATTGGGGACTAACAGTCTCGAGTCTCTTAGACTCCGTCGCGGGAGATCTCAGGTGAGTCCTTCAATCCTCTTTCCTTCTGGCTATGTGAAGACAATCAGCTTATTCACAAGTGCCCCTTTGTTCTGGCTTGCAGGATGACTGTCCAGGGCCCTCTCCTTTCCTGGACTTAACAGATACAAGTGGTGAGTATTGAGAGTTTGAATGCACGATGGATACCTGCTGCTACTCGTGGCGAACTCCGAGGCGGCCCAGCGGGTTGGACTCCCGGTCGTCCAGCTGCTGGTGAAGCTGCACAATGGCTGCCGGGATCCGACTGGAACCGTACTGGTAAGTGTACGTGGGGGGGTTTCCGCGGTTTCTGTATCCTGAGTGACGGGTCGACGTGCAGGTAGACGCTTCAAAGGGACCCCCTAGATCTGCACAAGAACATACAGAGGGGCCGCTGGCTCTTCACTCGGGGCACAGGTAAGTCTGTAGAAAAGACAACTGGGGCTCCACTTGGGCATACAGGCGAGTGTACAACACAATATGCTGGCTTTAGCTTTGGGCATAGGGTAAGTACATCAAAGGTAACTGGGACTTCACTTGGGCATACAGGCGAGTGTACAACACAATATGCTGGCTTTAGCTTTGGGCATAAGGTAAGACCTTTGAGGAAATAGACGTCAGGCATACCTTTTCTGAGGCTTCAACCAACTGCTGATAGAGATGCGGATCGAAAGCTGCTGCTGCGTTGGGCCGAACACGGCCTCCGCTGGTGTCACACACAGGTAAGTTGTTTCACCCGGGGTGTGCTACACTGGGTGGGTCGAACGCTTCCCTCTTCTTCCTTCCAACCGACAGGGCAAGAGATCTAGACAGGGGTGAACCTTTGAAGAACTCCACAGCAGGTAATAATACACGCACAGCTGATTTCCTCCTACAGCAGCCAACTCCTCACCATTAATACTTCCCACTATATCCACACTGTTCTTACATGAAATTGTTTCCCGCCACCGTCACGTGGGGAAGAAGGGTCAGGATGTCATCGACGGCATATAATTGGAGATGTTTTCTTCGCCCGCCTCAGTACTCACTTCCTTCGCAGGATTTCGTTGGGCCCACTGCACTCCACACACTCTTGGTGAATTTAGGGTCAAAACCCCGTCTGACCAGAGACTCGTCCTGGAAATCGTGGAGACACTGATGCAACGAATATTCAGATTTAAACGTCGCCGCCACGACACCCCAACGTCTTCTCTCGCTCACTGGTCCCGGCTCACCCACAATCCTCCCCCACGGTGGGGCCGCTCACATACTATGCCACAAACTCACAAAAAGGCTCACAGATAGTTCACTCTAGATGATTATGCTGCTGTACGATGGTTTAGGGTACTCACACTGTTACTAAAACGAGGTCTCTTTTCCCTCTTCTTTCCAGCTCCTGGATACTTCTCCTGCTGCCACGTGACCTGTCGAAAAGGCTTCCTTCAGCGATACTTCCGGTGAGTCTTCCTGTTTTCAACCACTCAGAATTTGTTACACATGTCCATAGAGCATTTCACAGTTAGGTAGACATCCCAATATACTCAGCCCGGTTTCTGTTTCTGCCAAACCCTTGTCTCCGTCTTCGCCCAGCCAACAATATCCTCCGCCTTCTTTCCGCTGCACTCGCCCAAACACTCCAACTCACTCGCCGTATCGGCTAGAATAAAAAACTCCCCCTCTGCAGTTTCTGAGGCCCTCTTTATACTCCTCCTTCTCTTCATACTGCCCAATCCGCGATCGCCCCGCTCATCTATCCACCTGCGATCAATGAAACCCTGATTTCCTTTCCCGGAGTTCCCGGAGTTCCCGGAAGTAACTGGTGTTTGAGGATTATGGTACGGGCGGAACCAATCTCCGTCACTTTTAGTTCCGCCCTTACAAAGTCACTCCGTGACATCTGTCTCTCTGAGGCTTGAAGACGTGCTGCTGCAGGGGATGCTTTTTACATCGCTCTGAGTTCTTGATCTGTGTATTCAGGTTCAAATAAATATGGTTGTGAAAAAAATTGGTTGTGGTTGTGAAAAAAAACGTTGTCTGTTGATATCTTGAAATTGTCTTCCATTGCAATTTCCTGTAAGTCTAAATATGTTTAGATCTTCACAGTGAAAGGTAACACTTCCGAAATCTCTGTGTAAACCATAGACAGTAAGTCTAAACAATGAGTGATTTCACTTTCCGCACTTGCGCAGACTAAGCCAGAGCACGCGCACATGTCACATCAGGAAGCACCCGCGCCCTCAGATTAGTTGGATGTGGTTGTGTACAAGAGGTAAAAACTATATACAGGTCCTTCTCAGAAAATTAGCATATTGTGATAAAAGTTCATTATTTTCTGTAATGTAATGATAAAAATTAAACTTTCATATATTTTAGATTCATTGCACACCAACTGAAATATTTCAGGTCTTTTATTGTTTTAATACTGATGATTTTGGCATACAGCTTATGAAAACCCAAAATTCCTATCTCAAAAAATTAGCATATCATGAAAAGGTTCTTTAAATGAAGTATTAACCTAATCATCTGAATCAACTAATTAACTCTAAACACCTGCAAAAGATTCCTGAGGCTTTTAAAAACTCCCAGCCTGGTTCATTACTCAAAACCGCAATCATGGGTAAGACTGCCATCAGAGGGCCATCATTGACACCCTCGAGCGAGAGGGTAAGACACAGAAAGAAATTTCTGAACGAATAGGCTGTTCCCAGAGTGCTGTATCAAGGCACCTCAGTGGGAAGTCTGTGGGAAGGAAAAAGTGTAGCAAAAAACGCTGCACAACAGGAAGAGGTGACTGGACCCTGAGGAAGATTGTGGACTGAGTCTGGAGTAGAAACATCCAGAGCCACCGTGCACAGGCGTGTGCAGGAAATGGGCTACAGAGAAGCAGCACTGGACTGTTGCTCAGTGGTCCAAAGTACTTTTTTCGGATGAAAGCAAATTTTGCATGTCATTCGGAAATCAAGGTGCCAGAGTCTGGGGGAAGACTGGGGAGAAGGAAATGCCAAAATGCCTGAAGTCCAGTGTCAAGTACCCAAAGTCAGTGATGATCTGGGGTGCCATGTCAGCTGCTGGTGTTGGTCCACTGTGTTTTATCAAGGGCAGGGTCAATGCAGCTAGCTATCAGGAGATTTTGGAGCACTTCATGCTTCCATCTGCTGAAAAGCTTTATGGAGATGAAGATTTCGTTTTTCAGCACGACCTGGCACCTGCTCACAGTGCCAAAACCACTGGTAAATGGTATACTGATCATGGTATTACTGTGCTCAATTGGCCTGCCAACTCTCCTGACCTGAACCCCATAGAGAATCTGTGGGATACTGTGAAGAGAAAGTTGAGAGACGCAAGACCCAACACTCTGGATGAGCTTAAAGCCGCTATCGAAGCATCCTGGGCCTCCATAACACCTCAGCAGTGCCACAGGCTGATTGCCTCCATTCCACGCCGCATTGAAGCAGTCATTTCTGCAAAAGGATTCCCGACCAAGTATTGAGTGCATAACTGAACATAATTATTTGAAGGTTGACTTTTTTGTATTAAAAACACTTTTCTTTTATTGGGTCAGATGAAATATGCTAATTTTTTGAGATAGGAATTTTGGGTTTTCATGAGCTGTATGGCAAAATCATCAGTATTAACACAATAAAAGACCTGAAATATTTCAGTTGGTGTGCAATGAATCTAAAATGTATGAAAGTTAAATTTTTATCATTACTTTATGGAAAATAATGAACTTTTATCACAATATGCTAATTTTTTTGAGAAGGACCTGTAAATACTGTTTGTTTTCTTACACAAACCGCTGGTTTCGTGTCTTAGGTCATCAGTGTGTACTTATGATGGAGAATTGTTTAATTTGGACTCCTCTGTGCATGCTCTTTGAGGTGGTGACCATAACCTCCATTATATGAGTCACAGACAAGAACGGTTTGACCTAAAAATATCAAAATGGGAAATACTGCGGAAACAAAGATACCTACATCTTGGATGCCCTTGAGGTAAGCTACAACATATCAAAAAAAAAAAAAATTTGAAAGTGAACCATCCCTTTAACCCAACCCTATACAACTACCTTACTTACTATCTTAACGATAAGCAGCAAATTACAAAATTTTATTTTACATTTTAATGCAGACAAATTTGTTCTCCAGAACAGATATAATTTAAAATCACAAACTCTGTTGAACTAATTGCACACTGACGTGAGGATCTCCTTCACTCTGTGATATAACACCAAGGGACCTGTTTGCAATCTGACCTATTGCCAACACACCTGTTTCAGTGCATGCATGCAAATCTGATGAGGAGTGGCAGTGTTCTGGTGCACAAACTAGCATCAGTATGACACAGCTCTCTCTCACTCACTAACCCTCCTTAAACCCATAATCCCATTCACTACACAAGCACATAGCTGAAGGACTATTGTATAACCTCAAGACCATTACATTGCATAATGCTTTACATTTGACCCTCCCTATCAACCATATTGATTCATAATGGGATGATAACATCTGGCAGATCATATTTAACTAATGGCAAGATGATTACCAATACCAAGAAGATATTTGGGATTTTTCATGGGGGATAAAGCAGCAGCCCCTCTACAGACCATCTGAACGCCATGATGTAATCATAAAGATACGCTTTATTAATCAGGCCAGTCTGAGAATGTATTTGATTTCTGAGAACTGCTAATGCATAAGTAATATATGGACATGGGCTATTTTAATTTCAGGTCATCCTTTACACTGTGTCCAGCTTTAAAACCAGTGCCCTTCTTCCGTACACAGTAAATGAAAGCATTAATCTGAATGGCATAGTGCCAAGCTGTCATCTCTTCTCAGAGTCATGCTCATTTCTAAAAGGAAGTTTCCATCATGTCAGGATCACAAAGTACATCAGCAGGATTTTTAAAGGTCAAACCTTAAAAGTCGGCCAGAAAATGGTCTTGCAAATCTGTCTGCCAATTAAAAACTAATTGTTGGTAAATTTATAAAACATTATAATACACAGTAAAATGGTTCTTTGATGAAGATTTTTTTGTTGTTGTTGTTGTTATTAAATATTATAACTTTTATTAATATTTTGCATCGTTTATATCAACTGATAACTAATTGATTAATTGGTTAACTGATATATTAGTTATCATTCTGATTTTATTTAAAGTTTTCAGAATTATGTTATGCCATTTTTATTTGTAATTTAAATATCCACAGTTTTTTTTTTTTTTTTTTTGTTTGAATTCATTAGAATGAGGAATATTGGCTGATATTTATGACGTTTTATATATATATTTATATATATAATTTGATTATAGTGTATTTTATTCATATTGGTATAATTATTATTAAATTTTATTTTATTTGATTCCAGTTAAACTTTTATTTCAAGCAATGATTTTTAGTTTACTATAATAATGATGGGTCGTTGAAGTTATTTCATTTCGGGGTTTTTTTATTTGAATTTTTTTGCCCTATGAGTGAATGTCATGTTGCTAAAAGTAGACATCAAGGATGTACTCGGAGGATTTGCACTGTTGTGTATCGTGCAAAATATTACCTTTTGTATGTGATTACACTCACAACTAAACACTGCTTTTTGTACCTTTTTGCTTTAATAATGCATTATATTTATGGACAAATATTCAACACATCAAAATCTCTACAATAAAAAAAAAAAAAAAATACAATGAAAATGGAAAATATAAAAATATATTCAAACTATTATAAATAAAAAATTATTAGAACATGTATCCAATCTGAAATAATGTATGGATTACGAATTCCTTTAAAATGCATTATATAAACAGATTTAAAATATTGGTTTTCAAAAATGTAATTCTGACAAAATAGTAGCTGAATCAAGAAAGAGAGAGAAAGAAAGAGAGTGAATAGGTTACAAGAGAGAATGATATAGCCGTAACCTCTCTGACGTCTAGCACATGCTTCTCACATGGATTTACAAAAAGCCTTCATTCCTAATCTGGAATGAATGGTGAGTCTTTCTTAGAACTCAACAATGTCCAGTGGAAAGATTAATGAGAGCTGAAGCACATGCAGACAACTGTCAAATACAAATGCATTTATACCAAACAGTCTTAAAAATAAAGCATATTTATTAGCATTGATGGTCCCATGAAGAACATTTAACAACCTTCCAAGTCCTTTAAAGTGGAAAAAGTACTTTATATTACTAAAATGTTCTTCACACTAAGAAAATAAACGTATCTTTAAAAAATTGTCCACTGAAAGGTTGAAGAAGAAGAAGAAGAAGAAGAAGAACCAAAAATGTTATTTAATTTCTACAAAACCCTCTCTGGGATTTTTTATTTTATAAGAGTGAATGGTGTGACATGGTTTCTTGTCTATAAATAGCCCCAAAAGATTTTCAGTGGTCCTGCAGCAATCTGAATTGCTGTGGCAACCTATTTAAAAAAAGAAATAAATAAAAATGTTGATATTTTTCACCTTATGCACACTGCATGAAGTATGAGCAATGAAACATATTTTCAGATCATGCTACTGCTGCCTTTCATTAAGTATGCATATGCAATTTAAAAGGCCTCTGATGATTGAAATGAATAAATATCATCGGCTATTTTTTTCTTCCCAAATATTACTTATAGCATTAAAGCATTAAATTAGGATTTTATTACCTTTGGGAAACTATATACTTTACTTCATATACATTACAATACTGTAACAAGGGCACCTTTAAAAAAGTGCAACCAAAAATGCTTTCAAGATCTGAAGTACACTAAATTAAACTTATTTGGGGTCCTTTTTCACTTACTCTAATATTATCAAATCAGCACACATTTTAGACTTTCTATTACTTTAAGGCAAGTATATACCTTATGCATACAGCATAATCATAACAATCTCAGCCCATATTGTCAATGTTTTATTAATATCTGTCTTTAGCTCCGACTTCGCACAATGAATCTCTGACTGTGTGTTAACTTGGATTTTTCTCAAAGGGGTCATCTTATCTTGTGACAGGAAAAAGTGTGAGGCTATTTCTGGCACATGACAGTTCTGCAGCTCTAGATCAGGTGAGATGTGGGTTAGAGCTAAACACGTCAATTTTAATTTACTAAATCAGTTACATAAAAAACTAAACTGAAATGGAACTGACTATATAAAAGTGAATTAACTGCTTTTTGCTGCTAAATGTGCTAAGAAGGGAAGCCTGATTCAAGTGCTTGTCCATAAGTCCAATCAATCCTGTCCATCAGTCTAATCAGTAGAAACTAAGAGAAATGCTATTTAAAATCAAATGCTATTTAAAGAGCGTCCTAGACAGTGTGCAGGCTCACATTGTCATCCCTGAACCTCTCTTTCTCCTCTGCTTCCCACACTTCATCATGAATAAGCATGAGTGAGCAATCCTCAAACATCACCATATAGCGCTGAATGATTCGAAACTGACTGTCACACTGAATGATTAGATGCTGTTTGCTGAAATCCAGGACTCAGAGCATTGACTTTTTATTCATGAGTTCACAGTTCAAATGTTAAAAGACTACTGGATTTTCTGAGAAAGATTGCTCCAGGATCCACAATGCTAATCATGAGTCGTGGGTGTTATTTCTGAATATGCAGTTGCTAGGCTGATCTGTGTGGTTGCTAGGTGCAGTCTTTTGTGGGATAGGTGGTTGCTAGGTACTTACTCAGCTTATAAATAAGTCTCTAGATATTTGGGTCATTCATGTCCTTGCAAAAAAAAAAAAAAAAAAAGGAAAACTTACCATGATTATAAAAAGAGTATTGTTTTATAAATAGTATGTTTGAAAGAATATACTTATGTGCAAATTGTTTTGGCACACTTAAATGAATGTTAATTGCGATTAAATTTATTACATTTACATTTAGTCATTTAGTCAATTTAATTTTTTTAACAGTTTTAAATATCAATTTAAAATATATTGGATATTGTGTATTTAAATATATTTGTAATTCAACATTTGTAATGAGAAAGTTGCTGTTTAATATATTTAAAATATATTAAATATTAATATATATATATATATATATATATATATATATATATATATATATATATATATATATATATATATATATATATATATATATATATATATATATAAAACAAACTACATTTATATTTAATCAAGTACTTTCCATGTGTATGTTAGTCAACACATAAAAATAAGTGTATTTCATTAAAACACAACAAAGCTTATTTTAGTAATGATTGATGATTCATGATTAAAGTAATGATTTAAAATGCAGTCATGAAAGTGAACTCTTTTTAATTGCACTTAAGTGTCAATTAACAATCTGTAAGTGCAGTTTTTGAAAATATACTTTTAAGATCTGAAGTACACTACATGTGTTGAAAATCAATTAAGTGCACAATTAAGTGCACTTTTTGCAAGGGTGTCAGTAACAAAAAGTATGAGATGAGTTTATAGTACTTGAGATGTTAAATTTGTCAGATGACATTGTGGACAAAATCGTTGTTTTGTTATTTGATAAAGTGATTCTCTGAATCTGTGGATGATATTGTGCACTGTAGATAATGATAACTTCAAACTCTATACAATTTTTTCTCTGATAAACTCCTTTCTGATATTGCTCCACTATTTTTCGCCGCAGCATTGGGGGGATTGGTGATCCTCTGTCCATCTTGACTTCTGAGAGACACTGCCACTCTGAGAGGCTCTTTTTAAACCCAATCATGTTGCCAATTGACTTAATAAGTAGCAAATTGGTCATCCAGCTGTTCTTTATATGTACGTTTAACTTTTCAGGCCTCCTATTGCTACCTGTACCAACTTTTTTGGAATGTGTAGCTCTCATGAAATCCAAAATGGGCCAATATTTGGCATGACCTTTCAAAATGGCTCACTTTCAACATTGGATATGTTATCTGTATTTTATTGTGAATAAAATATAAGTGTAACAATTAAAACTTCATAATCATCGGGAAGAACAGAACAATCAAACAGAAACTTTAATTACAAAATAAACACAAAACACAAATAAAAACCAAACACAACTAAAACCCAGGCCTGGTCCTCTCTCGTCCATCACTATCGTCGCTCCTGTTTTATATCCTTCCATCTCATCCGTGGGACTCGAGACCGGTGGGTCGAGCAGGTGTCGCTCATTTCCAATGACTCCACCGGCCTCGCTCCGGTTCCCACGGCTCTCAGCCATGCCCCACTCGCCACAATAAGTTTATGAGATTTGTAAATTATTCCATTCCTCTTTTATTCACAATTTGTACAGTGTCCCAACTTTTTTGGACTCTGGTTTGTAGTAGAACTTGTTTGAACAAAAAAAAACAAAAAAAACACAGAAGTGACCCCTTTTGGCTTACAATAAACTCCAGCTGGCCTGTCATTAGTCTCAATCACAGTTTATCATGAATGTTTATCATTCCACAGAACAACATTCCCCTGTTTCATTTCCTCTCACATGATCATGAGTCTAAAAACATGAATAACACTGCAATTAATTACAAACAATTGATTGCTTTTCTAATTTGCTGCCAAATGCTTCTTTTTTGATGTATAGCTTGCACTTTGTAATTGCATGATGTAACAGCATCTCCACTGAAGTTCTTTCACAGTCCCAGGACATGCTGACCTCAAAATTTTCATTACTCAGGGATTTTCACTCAAGGATTGAAGACTCCTCAGTGACGGTGTCGCTTAATGAAGAGGTGTGCTGTTATCTAAGGCTTAACTAAGACTTATCTCCACAAAAAAATATCATAGAGACTTGGTAGTGGACTTGTTTAATATAGGTCAGTAACTAACAACATAGTAACATGCTAGCAATGGTATTACCCACAAACCCCTAGCATTGGTGTGGGGAGTTATGTGGAAATTCACATTGTCTTGTAAATCTTAAAGGGGTCATTTGATGTTGCTAAGCAGAACATTATTTTGTGTATTTGCTGTAATGAAATGTGTTTATGCGGTTTAAGGCAAAAAAAAAAAAACACACATTATTATCACCTCCCGCTCTCTCTAGTGAAGCCAATAAGGAAGTGACTAAAACTGCAATTCATCGACTGGCCGCTTGAGGCTGGCTGCAAAAGAGAGTCAATCCCATAGACTCCCCATGTTAAAATGCCCAACTTTACAGCAGAAAAAAAACATGTTTTCAGCCTGGTTCAAAAAATGATTTTGGTCTATATAGCTATTTTGCCCTTCATGACAACTGTGAGGGGGGTGATTTTCTTTTTATAACTCATCCATTTTAATTAAATTAAGCCTTAAAGTTCTGCATAATTAAGGGCGTGGCCACTTGAGTGACAGGTGAATTGCCACAACTGTCATAGCTGTCGCGCTAGGTGGGCGTGGCTTCAGCAACCAGCTCCCTCCCTTTTGCCCATTTTCGATTGGCGCGGTGACGTGCTGCCAAGATGGCGATGGCTCGCTCTGCAAACTTTCAAAAAACCTCTTCAGGAGCCTACGGGTGACTTCACGGACACTACGTCCATGTTTTTATACAGTCTATGGGAAAGGCCAGCTGCTTGAATGAGCAGCAGCAGCTAGAACGAGGAACAGCCGGCGGATTCGGGAAAGGAGCGGCCGGGAGTTGCAGCAACCACATTTGACGACACAGGGATGGACTCCGCTTCGTCCACAGTGAAAGCCAATCCGGCAATCCACAGTGCAAATTTTATGTATTTCCTCAGCAACCAGCAAGGATCAGCTCTAGGCATGACAAAGCGAATATCGTGCTCTTTTGGAAGGCCAAACAAAGTAGTTTCGCTTTCACAATGAAACGTCTCCACGACATGGTGCCAGTGGCAACAGCAAGAATAAAAGGTACACCTTCTTTCTTTGCGTAAGCATTTGGGCTGTGTTTTGCAAATCTTGCCACACAGTGACGTAGACATGTGGGAGCGTGTTTAAACGAGCCATTTTAGGGAGGTGTAGACAAGTATGAACTTTTATAAAGAATATCTCTTTGGATTTGAGACTTTAGTGTTTTGAGCTTTACAGATCTTCTTTATGCACCAAAAGCTTGTAACACTCCAAAGAGAAAGTAAAAATTGAAATCGCATCATATGACCACTTTAAAAAAAATAATAATAATTTATTATAAATCTCATACACTGTAAAGAGTGGTAAATTGTGATTTGTTTTGCTTAGGGAGCAATTTCAACCTGATCTAACTCATACATTTAGCTTTTTTTATGTGTGTAACCTAATGTTTCTAGATTCAGTAATACAACATATTCAAAAATGGATAATATGTTACCATAAGGTCTCATTTGTTTATTAGTAATTAGCAGTTGTTTGTTTGTTGATGAACTCATATTAACAAATAACACAAAATGTACTATTATATGACAAGTAATAATGACACTCTTGTATTTTTAGAGTTGTGTCACAACAGAATTTGGATTTGTTTCATATTTGTCTCATAATCATGTTTATACTGTGATGCTGCTTTGAAATCTGTAAGTGTTGTTGATTGTTTTCTTTTCATGTAATGTAGTAAAGTATGCTAACGTTAAACCATATCGTAAAGTTTTACATTTTAGGTTAACATTTTTATTCAGAGTATCATTATTATTACACTGTTATTATTATATATTTATTTACTTACTTATTTTTAGAGACAGACCTTGGAAAGTGACCCATGAAAAATTTAAATAAATAAATAGATAACAATTAATGCATTGAATTGATACATAGAGCTAGATTTTGATAAACAGGAAGTAGGAACTTAGTTAATGACTGCCAATGCTTGATAAAAAAGTACCAACACTTTCAGTTCCCCTGCTTAAAGCGTCATGGGACAATGTGCTAATTGTGTACAGTGTGGCCAAAAAACACACTGTGACCTTAAGATGTGAAAACATTAATAAAAAGTGGAAAATCCATGAGATATGACATGAGACATCTGTTCACAGTTTAAGACTAAGAATATAAAAGGTCATGCAATTTTTGAAATAGATACAATGATAATAGCCACGAGGAAGTAAATAAATATAGTGCACCCCAAGAAACTGCCCGTTTCTCACAATCTCTTTGTCTATATAAGCTGAATTAGAACATTATGAACAATGAACAAAATCCTGATTCATAGCTGCATGTGGAGACACATGCAGCCGTTTGATAATAAAACTCTGCAATGCTACTGCTGAAATTGCCTTTGTGTCCTTCCTTTGAATCCAGGCTAACTGAATTGGTCAGCAGAACATAGGAAGACATAAATATTGAGGTGTCCTATGGAAAGGGGTAGGCAATAAGAAGGGTATAATGGTTTTATTACATTTTCTATGTGTCATTAAGCCAGCCAGCCTAGCAGATGGTGAGGTGGTCTCTATTACCCAAAAGGCCATTAACAGAAACCTGTTCTACAGTAGGGATGGGCAAATCGACCCTGAAGTATCGATATATCGATACTGATGCAAGTATCTAAAGTATCGATACTCAAACAAAAAATATCAATACTAAGGTGTTTTCATTTACCAGTGATTTTGTTTATTAAACAAAAAATAATGCCAACAATATGCCTTAAATTGGATGAATAACGCTTGGAATTGAACACACTACCTAAAGTTTAAAACTTGGGATCACGAAGAATGGGACCTTTAAATAGAGCTGCGTTTCCCAAGAGTAGCCTATTATAAGAAAGCATTTATGTTTTTGGAAAAGGCAGCCCAGAACAAAGCAGAAAAAAGGCTATATGTTTGAGTTATTTCACTATAAACCTATTGAAACTGTACCCTAGTTTTTACAGTACATTTATTTACATTTGAATGTTAAAAGTTCATATTGCTCATGTTCTATTCTGTATTGTTAATATAAATCATACACTCTCAGAATAAAAAGGTTGCATTTTATGCATGCAACAGCCTATTACTGGCAGTCCTTTATGACAATGAACCATGGTAAACTGAACATAGTTTAACTATAGTGTTTGTAGATTTCCTTGGTTACCACTACAGTAATCATATTTTAAGCATGTGTAAACAAAAATATTACCTAATAAATTACAATTAAGGCGTATTGAATGTTAAAATGCATTTCAAATATAAAGTTAATTAGGTATTATTACCCATTGTACTCATAATAATTAAATACATTTCATAATCTAAACATTCAGTTTAGAAGTATCGTATCAGTATCGTATCGAAAACTAAATATGAGGTATCGCCCATCCCTACAGGGGGAATGAACGTGCACTGGGCAGGAAAATAAGTAATACAAATTTTGATTGTCTCTTAAAAAAAGTGTCTGTCTTTATAATTTAATGAGGAAACATTTAGTGCAAAAGGAAATGTGCTTTTTCTTTTTTTATATAAAAGCGCTTCAGCATTTAGCTTTCTTGAATTTGCATGTGTTGATTTGAATGAGTCTGAATGAAACTGTAAACATTTGAGGTCATTTGAGGTCTTTGGTGCATTTAATATATGCAATTAGATTTTTAAACATTTTCTGTGCTTCTTAAATTGATTGCAAAATATATTTTGGCATCACAGTATTTCCAACACAATCTCATGGCAAAAACTATTTTGGGGGTTTTGTTGAATTCAAAGCTAATAAGAATGTTTTGCTAATGTTCCAATGGTAACACTTCAGATTAGGGAACACTATTAATTATTTTCTTTCAATAAACTCCTAATTTGCTGGTTATTGATAGTAAGTAAGGTAGTTGTTGTAGTTGTTAAGTTTAGGTATGGGGTAGGGATAAGATATCTGGACTATGGTCATAAGACATTTATATGTGCGTTATATCTACTAATAAGCAGCCAATATGCTAGTAAAATGCATGCTAATAAGCAACTAGTTAATAGTGAATAGTGTTACCTAGTCTAAAATGTTTCTGTTCTGATTAAGTTTTAAAATTTTTACTCCTGCACTCTTAAAAAAAGGTGCCAGACAGAACCAAAAAGGGGGTTTCACGGCACTGCCATAGAACCATTTCTTTTTTTCTTGATGCCGTAAAGAACCTTTTATGATACCAAGGTTATAATGTAACAACGTAAAAATACTTTGTATTTTTTTGGGAGTATCTGTACTTTGCTTGAGTTTTATATCCACTAAATCTCCTAATAAAAATGTAAAATACTTTTACTCCAATACATTTCCCGTAAGTATATTCATTACTTACTAATCAGAATAACACAGACTGCAGGAAAGCAATGGAATGAAAGTCACTAAGTACCGGAGGAAGTGCTTCTTATTCTTACCCAAAAATACAAAATGGAAGAAATATTGAAACTGATCTCAATCTTTCTACTCAAACTGTATGAACATTTATATATATATATATATATATATATATATATATATATATATATATATATATATATATATATATATATTTGTTTCTTTCCCATTTAGCATTTACTTGTTCTTACTTTCAACACTTTAGTACTTTTAAGACTTAGTACAATACTTAAGTACGATAAATACGTACTTAAGTACAATAAATATCAAATACTTTAACACTTTTACTCAAGTAATAACCTAAACAGTGACTTCAACTTCTACCAAAGTCATTTTTTGGTAAGATATCTGCACTTTTACTTGAGTATGACTTTCAGGTACTTTATACACCACTGTCTGATACAACGAAGAAAGTTCTAAGAATCACTGATGAAAAGGTTCTTAAAGAACAAACCATTTCTATGAAGTAAATATTTAACACAAGCATATAAGTAACAAGATTTTCTTATACTTAACTTTGCTTTTTTTTACAACTAATAATTCAATCAGTGAAGTCCTCTGTAAGTTAGCTGTCATAATTGTACTACTAAGTGACATAGGTGACACTTCTGTGAAATGTATATTTTTTGAGGATTCTTGGAGAGTTGCAAAACAGCATTAACATGAATGAACAAAAAGTAAAAAAAATAAAAATAAAAACTTTAGATGAAATTCAAAATTAAACTTTTTTATTTTATTTTATTTTTTATAAAACATACCATGAACACTGTATAAATGATGTTGTTGTGCTTAGGTTTTGAGAACAAACGACAGACTAACTCTGTTCTGTTACCATCACTACAATATTGTTTGTTCATGATAGAACCTTGTCAGAATGTTCTGAAAACCTTCCTTGTTAGCTGGTTTGGTGGTGCACTATAAATTGTTCATTTTCATATAATCTGCTTGCACTCCAGTGATGTTTAGAAGTGGATCCTCATGCTTTTGTTCTAAATATCCAGTTTTCATACAATTCCCATTGAATTCACACAAAATCACCATCTCGTTTTCTGGTAATTCAGGTTGGTAATTCTGTAGCTCCTTTTGTGGCCCATTTGTACAAATCATGCTGGCCAGGTGTTGCTGCACATTTGCAGTTCCTGACATCAGGAATGTAGAAAAACTTGCCAAGTCATTGTTTTTTATCAGGTTTATTTATGTAAGATGCTTCCAGAGCATAGCAAGGGACTTGGGAAGTCATTAGAAGCTTATGGCACAATTAAACAAGCGTTGGAGTCAGTGCAGGTATTTCCCTAGTGACTGCTGTAACCTGGAAACTGGTTTCCCTATGGGGCGGGACCAGGACACTCGTGAGACCAGCTGCTATCTGACACCTGTCGCTTTGTTTTGTTTGTAAGACTCAGGAACAAGGGAGCTGGGAGGGCAAGTAGATGCATCACTATTCTTCGGTTTCAGCTATCGTTGAACTATGAGGTAGACAAGGAACGAGCAAAAAGAGAGGTGAGGGATACAGAGCGAGGAGTGATGAGGCCAGTAATTTGCTGATCTTTGAATCTGAGGCGATGAGACTGCCTCTAACAATACTGCAGCAGGACAGAGATAGGCTCATTTACACACACACACCTACACACTCCCACATACATACTGTATGTTCACACGCAAAATGATGCAAAATGATGAACTGCTGAGGATAAGGCATTAAAATCGGCTTTTTAAAGGATTTCTGTCATAGCACAATTGAGAAGAAGGATCCACTCTGGATTGGGAGATATACGCTGTTAAATGAACATGAAGACTGGGAAGAAATCATTCTTAGGTAAGAACCTTTTCTAGTTAAGATCTAACCAGTATCATCCTTCAGTTTACTTTACCATGAGGTTTTGATTCGTTAACATTAGTTTAGTTAATACAAACTAACAATGAAAAATACTACATCATGAATTATTTTGGTTTATGCTCATTTCAACATTTACAACATTATTAAAATCTGTAGTATATCTGTTTATAATCTTATTTAATGTATCTGAGCTTACATGAACTAACAATGAGCATCTCTATCCTAATAACATGAATAAAAATGACAGAAATACTGTACCAGATGAATTGCTCATTGTTAGTTAATATGTTAATGTTAAGTAATGGGGCCTTATTGTAAAGTGTTGCCATTTACCTTAATGTGTACAGAGTACTTACTCTGTCTTGTTTAACTCTGTGAAATGTAACCATTTTGTGAGATTCATCAATAGTGATGCTTTAATTAAAAGGGATTCATGTACTCTGAAGACACTGAGTACAACCGAAAATGTCCATTTTGGTTAAAGAGATTACTTACTTAAACTGAGCAGCAGAACTGCATCTTTGTGACGTCAAACATGAATACTTCAACACATCATCAACCGGTTTCAGTAGACGCACAGTTTATTTACAAGAATGCAATTGAATGTAAGAACAATATTTACAATCACTTGTGTAACAGGGTTGAATATCTTGACAAATTCAGCTCACTATTTAAAAGAAAAGAGATAATTTACTTCTGATCATGTTGTAAAAAAGAAGTCACAATTTTAAAGTTACTATTTTGAGTAAAAACGAGAGAAAAGTCAAATTTAGGACGCAATATTGTGTTTTTTGTTATTAGCATACGTTAATAATCAGCAGATAATGCATTATGATGCTGTATGGTTTTTAATTGCTGGATCCAAGTGAAAAGATACACAAACAAAAAAGTGTGCGTGAACCACATAAGTCGCGACTGATTTCATTATTATGACGTTTTTCTGAGGGAAACTAATAGAAGGCGGGGCTTGATTTAAGGGCTTTCGGCTCAACTTTATAAAGAAGAAATGGCATACCAGAAGAAAATCTTTTAAGACAAACAAGTATTTTCTGTCTATATACTTGGCATGGATTAGCTTATTATATAACAAGATTAGTCATTTGTACTAACAACTAAATCTCTCACATTAAATCTCTTTATTAAAGGGTCAGTATATTTATTATTTTCAGTATGTTGTATTCTCTTTTTCCTCACTTATTGTAAAAACAGTAAGTATTTGAAAAAAAGAAACAGAAATTACATTAAAAAATCATTAACACAACACATATAGTCTACAGTAGGTCTGTACATTCATTCATCTGTCACAGACATAATCCACTTAAGTCTGATCAGGTTGTCTAGGCTTTGATCTCTCTGACTCTCTGTTTGTTTTATCTGTCACCTGAGTGAGCAGGACACTCTCTTTCACTTTTACATTCAACCTGCAACTTAAAGAGTTTCATACTAAATACACATATTGTCTAATTGTGAATGGTTCAATGGTGGACATTATTCCACACAACAACGAATATATATATATATATATATATATATATATATATATATATATATATATATATATATATATATATATATATATTGTTTGTTTGCTTCAAGATAAATCCCATCTTACTTTTCCTTGTTGAATATCCTGTTTAATTTAGAAACAGGTTTATATATCACATAGAAAATAAAATGGGTTGAGGATGCTTCATGCTAACTTCAAATCATCAGTAAAGTTGAAGTGAAAAAGAAGTGTATAGTGGGAGGAAGTCATGAATAAATCAGTCAAGAAAACACAGAATTGAGATATCAAATATCAAGACCATGGGTCAGACAGTGCTACCTGCAACTAGAGAGAAATCTGTTTGATTTACATAAGTGTGTGGACATGAGGCTGGCGCTTAGTTCATGATGGCGAGCCAGCATGGAGGTAAAGTGCCTTATGGGTCCAATCTGTCCCTGAGCAGTGAGAGGAGGTGCAGAAGTCAAGAATAAACTCCCCCTTCTCTTCAGATGATTCACTTCCTGCCGAGTGGAGTGTGGCAGACAGTATCTGACCGAATAACACTCGGCCTGTTATGCAAATGCATGCTCTCTCACACTTTCAGTCACACAGCAGGGACCTGTGTCTCCACAGTAACACGGCAAGTATAGTAACAGGAAATAAATAGTAATAATTGGATCTGTGACAACTATGACAGAATGACTCCTTCAGAGGTGCTTCGGTGAGCAGCGGAAAGACTTTGCCACCTGTCCGCTTGGCATATGAGATACTGTTACAGTAACAGGGTTGAGTGGAAACATGGGCAGGTTAGTGGGGGAAGGAAGAGACAAGACAAATCCAGAGAACCAGTCACTAGTCATCTGATCTAGGTAAAGGAATGGCAGTATTTTGGTTTCTCTGCATTAGTCTCAGAATGAATGAATGAATGAATGACAATTTTCCACACAACATGTTCAACTGGAAATTTCTCTTTAAGTAAATTATTTCCTTTTTAAAGTTTTTAAGATGTAATTTGGGGCAGGTTATTAGGTTATTGGACAGTGTACAAATTCAACAGTGGTCTGTATTTTTTAGTGTATTTTTCATAGAAATGAAATTAATCTAAAATGTTTAAATAAAACAATTTTACAAACAAAATATTCAAATGGACATTTCACTTTTAGTATTTTTTTTCCATTTTTTTTTGGGGGGGGGGGTGCATGTTATTAGGTTATTTGAAAAAAAAAGTAATCAATGACAAGTATTTTTGTTCTAGTTTCATATAAAATTTAATTTAGTCAACTTTAGTCAGGCATGACAGGAACACATATCAATGGCCTCAATCTAGCAGACATGGACTAAAGGTGCAAAATTAATTTCAATTATTCATAATTAGTTTATATTTTTTAAAAAAACAAATGTATTTGTTCTGAAACATGATGTATGCATTGTCTGTAAGTCTGGTCTACAAAGTATGCATAATGTCCTTGCCATCGTTTCATTTTACACAAACAGCTTGAGTACTTTCTTGAAGCTTTAAAATGGCCCGGCCAGTGGAGCAATTGAACTCTGTTGGTGGGTTGCTGGAGGCTTGCCGAAGTCTTTTTACATTATATATATATATATATATATATATATATATATATATATATATATATATATATATATATATATATATATATATATATATGTATATATATATATATATATATATATATATATATATATATATATATATATATATATATATATGTGTGTATATATATATATATATATATATATATATATATATATATATATATATATATATATATATAAATCTATTTTTTGGTAAACTTATGTCAGTCTAATATTCAACAGGCTCAAAATTCTAAGTTATGGGTGGAAGAAACCTGATTCCTCTGAACTAAGTGATCTTCCACCAAAGATCTTCCCCATCACTTTTGTTATATGACACCTATAGCTCCAGCTGAATTCCCCCCCCAATTTTTCCTCCTAACTGTTATCGGAAAGATAGGATGTTTGGTTAATACAAAGCACATAACTCTTAAGTCTTTTGATATCACGCCACCCGATCCTGCTCGTGTGAACAGGCAAATCTCCACCAAACCACCAACAGAGTTCAATTGCTCCACTGGCCGGGCCATTTTAAAGCTTCAAGAAAGTACTCAAGCTGTTTGTGTAAAATGAAAGGATGAAAAGGGCATTATGCATATTATGTAGACCAGACTTACAGACAGAACAGGTTATGCATTCCAGACGTCGTCTGGAATAGTGGAAATGCTAATCAAATGCACCAGGGCTATTAATAATAAAAACTTTAAGCCTGAAATAAAATAAACATGAAAAAATTTAATAATAATTTGGTAACAATTTACAATAATGTTCATTTAGTCAACATTAGTTTACTACTTGAGTCAACATGAACCAAGCATGAACAATATTTCTACAGCATTTATTAATATACTTAATGTTAATTTCAGCATTTACTATTAAAATCCAAAGTAGTTGGGGTATACAGTTGACCCCGTTGATCTGATGATGTCTAACCTGGCAAAATCTGTAAAAGACCAGATGGCAAGGACGGCATCGTATTATGGCACACTTATATAACTTACAGGGTCAGTGGACCACATTTGGAGGCTGAAAAATAAATGATGTGGCTCAAAGTGTTGGTTTACGTAAGCCGTGATGCCACATCCTCACACCCTTGACCTGGTCGGATGGCTTGAACACTGTGGCTTGCTCACAGACGACAATCTGGAATAGTATACAGGCTTCAACAGATTAATAATGTGCCTCGTTATTGGAAATGCTAGACTCTAAGTTACAGGGGTGAATATTTTCACAGGAATATCTTCCTTTTAAAAAAGACCTTAATTTCAGGAACATGATCCTACAGCAGTTTTAACCGCATGCTTTTATTTTCTAATTTTCTACTGCTTCACTTTCTTCCTCATCATTACTGGCAAGGATTAGAGGTTAATCTGTTAAACTACAATGAGATTACCTGCCAGCTGTGTGGTAATTTTTCAGTGATTAAAAAAAGTCCCCCAGTGTTTAATCAAGCTTGCATCAATGGGAGCGCCTCCGTTTCCTCTCGCATCGCCCCCTACCGGCGGAACGGAGAATCGAGGGGTTCCGTGACGTAACACTTCGCAAGTCTCCTCGGTTACTCGGAGTGATGTCAGAACCTCGCCTCCACAACCACGTGTCCCGTATAAAAACACGAGTGCGGGGCTGGCGGGGGAAGACAGTAGCGCTCAGCACCCGACAGCCCGGCATCAGAAACCCAACAGTGCGATTACTGCTGGGAGATCGGCGCTTTGCAATAAAAGAAAGGCTTCACCGAAGGAATACTACATTCCTCCAGTGGATTTGTAACATAACTTACTCATAATAATAGTGATGGCAGTTACTCAAACTGGATGTGACTTGACTTACTGCAAGATGCGGGGGATCGTGTCCGTTCTCACCGGTACGTCTGAGTTGTTCTGGTGTCTGTAATAGATTTCGTTAATTTACATATGCTTTTTGGGAAAAGGGATGCAATACATCACATTGTTAAAAAATAACAATGAGAAAAATATATGTCTTTAGACATCGTTTTTGTGTTTGTATAGTCAATTTAAATATGTTTTATTATTATTATTTTGTTAATAGCATTTTTTATATCCTTATATCATGATGAAAAGTATGGATTTTCTCGGGGTTAAACACCTTTACATTGTTTTATTAAATTACGTGGTTCCATGAGAGTTGTAGAAATGATGCATTATCGTTCTTGATAAATAGCAGATATATGTACAGCTGTACAGTGAGCAATGCGGTGTGTTGTGTAACACTGACAGTGCTTGACATTAAACCATTGCTCACGGATCCTCTGAATCACTGCATCTATAAAACACGTTTTCTGTCATAGACTTGACGTGTAAGTGATCATTTTACCGAGAAAGAGAGAGAGAGAGAGATTTCGAAGGGTTCCCCATCACATATGGTTGATGGTTCATTCAGATCAAAAACAGGGTGTTAGTGACGTCAGCTGTGGATTTCCTTCTTCTGAAGTAAATGCTTTTTTTTTATATTTCAGCTTTTATTAAAGAAAGGAAGATGGGCTTAAACGACTTCATCCAGAAGCTTGTTTCCAACCCTCCCATTTGTCAACAGTAAGTATCCTAATACTTAATAATGTGAGCATGGAAATAAACAATTGCATGATGCTTTTACAATTACAAGTAGATGTGTGAACTGAAAAAAAAGGCATAATCAACAAATAAGAGCAGAGAGGATTTCTGTGTTTCAAAATCAGCAAGAAAGTGGTTCAGGAAAATTCCAGCATTCTTTCATAAAGGCAGCTCTGTGACCCGAAGTGTATTTATAATAGATTAATTGAGGTGACTGTACAAGAGGATGTAATCCCATCATCTGAGTTTAGCTGTGCATTCTGCTAATTGTGCAGGTTAATCTGTACAGGCGAGATAAAGCCAAGCACCAGAATAGTGCTCCAAGAAAATCAGCTGTTGAGGCCGCTGTTGGCCACAGTAAGAAAATCCCTAATGTCCCCAAGATGAGGATAAGGGCCTAATTCAATCAAGCACATTTGGTCTTAGAGTCATTCAGGTCAGAGCAGTGGAAAATTTCTCACCGCATCATCTCTACCCTCCATATGTTCCCCTCAGTATTCATTCAAAGAGGATGTTAGAGTTGCGTAAAAGGTTGGGATTTAACCTCTCAATAGTCTAAAAGCCATCATGTTGGGCAGGGAGGGAGTTTTTATGAAGGTTTCATTAAAACATTATTTGATCTATATTTTAAGTAGATGCATCTTATCTAATAGTCTTGCAATAATAGCTGTCTTGTCAGGTCAAAAAGAAATGATGAATTTCTAACATACCTGAAACGGCCCCACATAACCTTCACAAACACTGCCATCCATCGACCTGCCTAAGGCATTACAAGAAATAATGGATTTAAAGGAATGTTCTGGGCTGTTTAGTAAAAGCTAAGTTGATCGCAGAGATCATATGTGGCATTGGGTCTATGATCTACTTAGGCTTATGATGCTTTTTGGAAACACAACTCTGGATTAAACACACGCTGTACATTTTGACTCATTTTAAAGAGATTTTGAAACAAATGCACTTTTTAGAAATACATTTAAATTGATGGATTTAGCAGGCGCTTTTACCCAAAGCAACTTACAGTGCATTCAGTTTTTACCTAACATGTGTTTCCTGGGAATTGAACCAACAATCTTACGCTACTAACGCAATGCTGTACCACTTGAGCCACAGGAACAATTATGATAAAATTTTATGAAATAACACATATTATGAAATATGTTGAGTAGTCATTGCATATCATGGTCCAATAGTCAATGGGTCTTGAACAAAAGAAATAAAATTGATAACATAATTTATTCTCCTTTCCTTAGTGCCGATGTTGATTCATTCTTAAAAATCGATGAGAACCAGAATGAGGAGCTGGAGGAGACTCACCTGTGTTTGACCAACCCCAGGAGCTCTTTGGCTGAGGAGACTCAGTACGTAGTTACTATTAAACATTTTTTTTTTTTTTTTTTTGGTTAATTGGATTTCAGTCAGCCAGGCTGCTTGTTGTTGGCATTACTAATGTTGTTTAATTTCCTTAACAGGATCAAACCTTCAGATTTTGACTACTTGAAGATCATTGGGAAGGGGAGCTTTGGAAAGGTGGGCACAAACAAGTTTCATACAGTCAAGATGTCGACATTTATGTCATATTCTAAACCGAGAATGCTAACAGCGTCTTATTTTCACAGGTTCTGCTCGCAAGGTACAAGGAAAACGAACAATACTATGCTGTGAAGGTGCTTCAGAAGAAAATCATACTGAAAAAGAAAGAAGTAAGACCTAATGCGATGCTCATACGGATGTAAAAGCACTTTGCCACAACTGCAGAATATTAACAATCGCACTTAATATGTTTCCCCAGCAAACGCATATCATGGCGGAAAGGAGTGTATTAATGAAAAATATCAAACATCCGTTCCTGGTGGGGCTGCATTACTCTTTCCAAACCACTGACAAACTGTATTTCGTCCTAGACTACGTCAATGGAGGCGAGGTTAGTAAACAATGCATTAACGCTTTACTCTCATATAGCTCCATATAGCTGACTAACTTTACTGACTCTGGTATGTTTTTTTTGTCCTGCAGCTGTTCTACCACCTCCAGCGTGAGCGGGTGTTTCTGGAGCCCAGGGCGAGGTTTTATGCTGCTGAAATCGCTAGTGCACTCGGTTACCTTCACTCACTGCACATAGTTTACAGGTATGTGACTGGCTGCAGTGCCCCTAGTGGAGAAGGAGCTGAACTGTGTGCCAGATTCTGTCCATTATAATGGGGCCTTACCAGTTTCTGTTTTTTTTTTCAGAGACTTAAAGCCAGAGAACATCCTCCTGGACTCTCAGGGCCACATTGTGTTGACAGATTTCGGGCTGTGCAAAGAGGGACTGGAACCCAACGGCACAACCTCAACGTTCTGTGGAACTCCTGAGGTGAGGTATTCGAAAAAGATTAAGTGGATCAATAATGCTCTCTAAAGTTCAGCTAATTGCATTTAATATGCATGCGTACTATAAAATGTTTTAATTTAATTCCAATTAAGTGTCATAAAAACATTACATTTTAAGTATATTATTTTTAATTAAAAGTACTGTTATGCTAACACAAGATTTTTTCAACAGTACTTGGCTCCCGAGGTGCTGCAGAAACAGGCATACGATCGTACTGTGGACTGGTGGTGCCTGGGATCAGTGCTGTTTGAGATGCTGTATGGACTGGTGAGGAAGACCTATCAAGTCTTTTTTTTTTCTGAAAACTGACTAGATCAGCTGCAGCGAAGGAAATATTTCGCGAACAATGCCAGTTAATTTCTATGTCTCTGTTTTTCCAGCCTCCATTCTACAGTCGCAACACAGCCGAGATGTACAACAACATCCTTCACAAGCCTCTAGTCCTGAAGCCCAACGTGTCCAACGCTGGCCGAGAGCTGCTGGAGGGTCTTCTGCACAAGGACCGTACCAAGAGACTGGGCTCCAAAGATGATTTTGTAAGTGGACACAACACACCAGTGCCACATGCATAACGTTTATTTTCCTGAGATTGCTGATACTTATACAAGCTTTTGCTTATTTGTAGCTGGAGATGAAGTTCCACAGCTTCTTCTCTCACATCAACTGGGACGACCTCATGGCCAAAAAGTGTGTGCCTCCTTTTGTTCCTACAGTGGTAAGTTAACTCTTTACATGCGCAGTCAAAAGTTAATGTCAAATTAGATTTTTTTTTTTTTAAATAATAATTTTTGTCATGCTTTAAAGGACGCATATTTTGATGTGTTGACTAAACAAATGTAAAGTACTTGATTATAATTTTAACTGTTATTAAATGCAACATTTAAAGGTAATATTTTATATTAAATTTAAACTTTATCATTTAATGCATGACATACAAGTTTCAACAGAAATTACATGAAAGCATATATTAGTTTACAATCAGTTACCTCAATATTTAATAAATTCTGTCTCTATTGAATCTACAGTCTGGTCCCACTGACCTCCGGCACTTTGACCCAGAGTTCACCCACTTACCAGTGTCGACCTCCCTATGCAACTCAGACAGCCTGCACCTGTCCAACAGCGTACGGGAGGCTGCCGGAGCGTTCCCCGGCTTTTCTTACGGGCCCCCGGCTGACCATGCCTTCCAGTAACGGCTTCCATGACCCTCCAAAACGTCCATTCCAGCATCACTAGATGCGTCGAGAAGAAGGACCACAGTGTGGGACACTTAGCTCTTCTGGTTTATTTGCATGCACGACCTGGCAGCACAAGGAACACTTGTGCATGACCAAGAGGAATGTGGGACATTGTAGGACACAAACTACCATAACAACAACTTCCAGAAAAGATGCAGTGTGTGCCAATGGATGCAGAGGGGACCTGAGCTCAGAGAGAGAGAGAGCGAGCGAGCTTAGAAGTGCCTGAGAGTTGAACTGATTATCTGTTAAAAAAAAAAAAAAGAGATGATGGCACCAGCTACTAGGCGAAACGCCTTTTGATCAAAATGTCTTTGGATGATGTTTTATTTAATTGTATTTTTCATGCATCATTGCACAGAGGAGGTAAAGGATCAAGAATAGTACAAAATATACAGATTGTCCGAAAAAGGGGTGATTATATCAACCCCTATCAGTACAAGAGGATACACAGACTGTCCGACTCAAATATCAATACATTTATTATCGTCTTCCTATTGACAAACATTAATTTAATAACGGCATTATTGATCATACTGCATTATATTAGTGTGGTTTAGCTTAGCTCTTCAGTCCTGCTCAAAACTTCCCAAACTATGTTTAGGTTTATATTAGAAGGAAAACTAGTCCTGCAAGCGTTTAGCATTTGTCTGAATGAGTAGAAGACATCATTTGTTCCTCCTAAAATTAATATGTTGTCATAAAAGTACTTTCTTTCCTTTTTTTTCTTCTTCAATGCCAGAACTTTTACACAAAATGCCAGACACTGTGTTTCCTGGGAAGACAATTCTAGTAGCCGCACATCATATTCTATTATCTTACAATTAGTGAGATGGATGGATGGATGTCGTATACGTCTGTTTATCATTGTTATCTGAGGTGATTGCTGTCCATTGCAAACACAGCACGTCGATTAGATTGTATTGAAACTTTTGCATCATGCACAGTGAGATTTGTAGTAGCCCAGAAGGAACGGTGTCTTTTCTGTTCAAATTGTGCCTGTACAGCTACTTTATGTACATTGTGATACATTTCCATGTGTGTCTATCTTCCTGTCTGTATCGCGCCGTGGTTTGGACAGGGACATGGTATTCTGTGCAATAGAAAAGGAGACTTGAAAGAGATGTGAACAATATTTCATGGGACGACTGAGTGGTATCGACTTAATGAAGGAGAGAGGTTTGGATGCCCTCATGATACGCATCCCTGTTTTAATTCTAATATATTTCATATCACTGGACCAATAATGCGCTATATGTTGTTCTTTAGGTAACTGCAAACAAGGCAATATGGATAAAGTTTATTCTTTCTTCCATTTTTGGAAGGTATTCATATATTGTTTTCTATTTTTCCATGTATATTTATTTACATGTCGCATATTTTACATCTAATGATCAGAGTATTAAATTCTTAGAATAATGAAATGTTGAGAATGATCTATATGAATGAACAATAAATATGCAAAAATGAAACTATATGTCTTAGTATATACTTGTTCCTCACCAAGGGGAAGTCGTGGCCTAATGGTTAGAGGGTTGGACTCCCAATCGAAGGGTTGTGGGTTCTAGTCTCGGGCCGGACGGAATTGTGGGTGGGGGGAGTGCATGTACAGTTCTCTCTCCACCTTCAATACCACGACTTAGGTGCCCTTGAGCAAGGCATCGAACCCCCAACTGCTCCCCGGGCGCCGCAGCATAAATGGCTGCCCACTGCTCCGGGTGTGTGCTCACAGTGTGTGTGTTTGTGTTCACTGCTCTGTGTGTGTGCATTTCGGATGGGTTAAATGCAGAGCACAAATTCTGAGTATGGGTCACCATACTTGGCTGAATGTCACTTCACCTTTGCTGTGATGTTTCATTTGTTCACATTGATTTTGTGAACATGATGAATGATGGAATATACTTAGCCTCAAATACCACCCCGAAGCAGTTTTACAGATAGTGTGGATTTAGTGTTGGAGTTTTCTCTTTTTTTCAGACCTGGGACAGACTTTTGCACTTGTGAAATGAATGAAGCCATTTTCTTGATATATTAGGCATCATATTAATAATGAATGTACACATATTGTGAATTTATTAAACCCTAATTACCTAGCTTTAAGGTAACTTGTCTAAGATATATGATTTATAAAACATACTGCAAGTATCACCATATGTTTATTGTCTTCACTGACAAAAGGTGAAAATGAAAAGACCATCAATCAAAGTAGAAAGCAGCAAATAATATACTACCCACTGACTTAAAATTACTATCCAATTATTTGACCCTCAGATATGTTCATGCACACATAAGGGCTGTCCAAATAGCTGAATATTATTATATTTGAATTAGATTCAGATTAAAAAAAAAAAAAAAAACTTAATTTCAATTGCGTAGAAAAGCTTTTGCCTTGTCTCCTTCGGCCACAAGAGGTCGCAGTGAATTTGAATATACCGTTTTTTTTTTTGCAGTCAAATGTGGATTTAAAACGAAACGAGTATTTGAAATTCTAATTTTAATTTAACAGGAAATAGCGCACATGCAGCTCAGTGAAATCTAAATGTTGTGCTGGAGGGGTTGTGGCGGGATTTGGGACATATGTAATTATAAAATCCTGGCTACCTATGGCTTCCATCAAACAATGATAATAAAAAGCTTAATTATCTAATTAACTTGAATACTGTAGGCCTGGGACACGCCAGACAATTTTTTAATCTTAAACAATTTTAAAACCATGGGAGACCACAGATATGAGGACCATTTTAACTCCTTAAATTAAAGATGACAAAATATTATAAAATAGATACATTTCCCTGGAAAATGGACCATCAGAGCAAATACATTAAAGAGTTTTATCATATATGACTGAAATATGAAGGCAGACACTTAACAACAATCAAGAAATTAAGCATTACCCTTGAAAAAAACACATGCATCATTGTCAGTGTCACCAGTCAGAATAAGCCAATTTAAATGCAAAAAATCCTCTACATAGCTGATAATGTATACTTCACAAATTACTTTCTCTAATTCTGTCAGACATTAAAGTATGAAGGTAAGTGCAGTGTTGTTAATTTTTATTGTTGGATTTGTTTATTTTGTTTATTTATATTTGTTCAGATCTTTGATTGACTGTTGAAATTTTGCATGAGCAGGTTGCAGAATCAACAGTGTCAAATTCATTCAGTCATTAAAAACTTAATTCATGAGAAACATGATAAATTAACAAGATTCTTTAAGGATTTTTTTATTAGTATTATTATTTATTTTTTTAATATGACACCTGACTATAACTATTTTAAGATAATAATCAGTTAAAAATATTGTCTGCATATTGCTTGTTATTCATGTGAACAAATAGGAATGGGGATGAAGATATTTATTGAAGTTATGCCCTGCATGCTTAGAGAACAAGGTTCAGAGTACAAAACAGAGTACAGTCAAATAGTTAATTAGAATCGCCATCAACATTACAAGGTTTAAAATTTAAAATTAAAAATTTGCCAAATGTATGAAAGTTTTTTACATATGCAAGACATTTTCATTGTAATGTGGAATCAGGTCAGTGCTATATATTTACAGTTTATTTTCATTTAAATAATTTTTTTTGTTTTTTTTTCCTCCAAAAAAAAAAAAAAAAAAAATCCAATTCATCCAATAGCGGTATAGCACTGTAAACCATATGATTCTCTGGGTTGATTCTCAGAATGAACCTGCAAGCATAAGTAATGAAAAAAATACATTGGCTCTAAAATGCTGCTTTCGGACAATGCATTCCAATAGAGGAAGGCATTAAGGCACTTCCAAATCCAAAGTAAGCTTCACATTCTGTCGCATGAGATACCTTCGATCTTTAAGAACAGTGTTTGCAATATTTGATGTCACTCTTAAAGTGTGAAAAAAATACATACACATACATACAAAAATACATGACATTATAATTCTCTTGTAAGCACTTCGTCTTGGCGCAGTAATATCTTCATTCTTGAAAAATCCTCTCACCGGCCCCTGCTCCCTCTAGTGAAGATATTACCGCGCCAAGACGAAGTGCTTACAAGCACTTGCCATGGTATTCTGCCATACAATATGATCCATTTTACACGCTTAGAAAAGCGTAACGTTTTGTTTTGTGTTACCGTCCTAGGTCGAGTTACACTAGGCGAGTAACTGTATTTAAGGGAAAACGTGGAGGTGTTTGGTAGCTTCTCTGCTTGGCCCATATTGAATGAATGGGCTAAGCTAAGTGCTTTCAAAGTGTCACCACGCGCCAAAGCGATTGAGTGCACGCACTGAGACAAGAGAGGTATGTATCAACTCGTCTTAGTTAAGGGAAAAACATAGTTTAATATGAAAACACAGTGGAGTATCACTTTAAGACATAACCTTCTATGTTTGTTATAGTATACAAGAGACCATTTATATGAGACATGCCACTTCCTCGATCCTCAATACAACTATATAAGGAAAACCCGTAACGGCAAAGATGGCGGTTGTATGCAAATGTCCCGCCCCTCCCGCTGGAAAGCCAATCATCTGCTTTTAACAGTCAAGACGGGGAACATTTAATCCTATCGTCTGGTTCCACTGACTTATGTGCACAGTTGAGGAACACTTGCACATGCGTATAGTAAAAGTAAAACCTGTGGGGAAAAGGGTGTTTTAAACCTTATATTGGGGCAAAGTCATAAAACATTTTCAGCGATTTTTATCATATTTTACTGCTGTTTCTATACATGCAGTTTTTATGTCATGGTGACCAGGGAAAGTGAAGTTCTGACTCTATGCCCATTCATTTAGATAGGAGCTGGTCTTGTTAGTCCGAAATAGCTGCACGGAGGCGTTGCCAAGATGGCGTGAAAGTGACATTCAGCCAAGTATGGTGACCCATACTCAGAATTTGTGCTCTGCATTTAAGCCATCCGAAGTGCACACACACAGAGCAGTGAACACACAGGGCAGTGGGCAGCCATTTATGCTGCGGCGCCCATGCAGGGAGCAGTTGGGGGTTCGATGCCTTGCTCAAGGGCACCTATGTTGTGGTATTGAGTGTGGAAAGAGCACTGTACATGCACTCCCCCCACCCACAATTCCTGCTGGCCCGAGACTCGAACTCACAACCCTTCAATTGGGAGTCTGACTCTCTAACCATTAGGCCATGACTTCCCATAAATAAAATAGTAAATAACATAGGTATTAAGATATGTTTCCTGTGGGTCCCAGCACACGTGGGAGTGGATGTAAATGAGGTTGTGGATCATTTAGCAAAACAGGAGCTGAAATTATCACATACAGAAATGATTATTCCACAAAACAAAGAGGAAGTTAAGGCTAAAATTAGTACATCAATAAAAATTAGATGGCAAGAAGTGTGGAATAAGGAGGAGAGAGGAAGACATCTTTATCATATTTGAAATCAAGTTGGGGTTGAAAGAGTTAATTTTGGTAGTAGAAGAGAATATACAATTATTACTAGAATTCTCATTGGCCATACTGCCTTAATTTTTGTACTATATAAAATTAAAAAGCATGAGTCTGGGAACTGCAGACATCCCAAGTCTCCCGGAAGTTCCGGGAGTCTCCCGCATATTAAAAGCGGCTCCCTGAGACCCGCAAATTAGTTAAAATCTTCCGGAATCTAGACCGAGCGAGCAAAAGCGCGCATGCGAAACAGATACTGTGTTTCAAACGGTGTAGCGCGCGCACGGCAGAGAGGGAGAGGGAGCGAGAGACCTTGCGTGTGTGTGCTAATGTGCGTGTGTGCGAAGTGCATCTCAGACAGAGAGCATCCTGATTGGCCTGTTTCTGCAAATCAACCAATCAATTGTCAGTGTGGGCGGGGGGGTCGGGATACCTCCCTGAAATGACTTTTTGCAAGTTGGAAAGTCTGGGAACTGTAGTCTGTGTGCAATACCAGAAACTGTAGAGCATACACTATTAGATTGTTCTTCATATTGTAATGAAAGAGCATTTCTGTTGAAAGAATTAAAATAAAAAGGGATAGAAAATATTACACTTAAAACTCGAATAATGGCTTAAATCATTATAAAATATATAATGCTTTAATTACATACTTTTAAAAAAGTAGATCTGTTTAACAGGATTTAAAAGGGGTTGTTTGTTTATTTATTTATTCAATTAATTGTTTGATTTAGTTCTTCCTGTTCAATCAATGGTCCACACTCCAGGACAGTAAGTGGCGGGAATGTACCTATCGTTTGTTTGCCAACCGCCATAAAACTCCAAAAGAAGAAGAAGATTATATTGTCCATTCTGCGCATGCGCGTTGCGAACTGTAGCGACTTCCTGCCAAATAGTTGTCCCTAACAACACACGGCGCCCCTCCGAGGGAATTTCAGTTCAAGGAAACATAAAGTTTCCTCGAAAGTAGCATTTAGTGACATGGTAAGTGTTTATTTCCCTTTAATGCGCCGTACATTGTGTATTTGAGCGCTTTAATGAGCTATTTAGTGTGAAATGGTAAGGTCAGTGAGCCACGAGCTAAATAACACACAGTGGCTAATTGGTCAAACTGTGCTAAACGCTACATTATCAAAGCTAACGTTACCACTTGAAAACAGCTTATGTTGTGTCCTCTTATGTTGTGTATGTCAGCCGTGTATTGCGTGTTTCCAAATGATTAACACGTTAAATGTGTGTAGTATCTTGGACATCGTCGGTGAACTAGCCACAGTTTTGAAGAGAAACGCTGTCTGTGTCTCAAACCCTATTAAGTGTCCTACATAGACTGCACTTTTGGGCTTCATAGAAACAAGACGTTGTTTTTGTAACGAAATACTAGAAAAATAGAGCACGAAATCAGATGTGGGATCCTCTCTTTCATTGGTCTCCCGTTTTTAAGTAATTAGTCTCTGCTATTGAGAGCCTCCTGTTGCTGTTTTTTTCCTTGATAGATTAATGCTGCGAACACATACACCAACTTCTAGCTGAGCTGACCTATATTTATATCTGACATAGATGTTTATAAATCTTTAATGTATGCATGACTGAATGTATACGAAAACATTAAAAAAAAATAAAAAATCTGTTTTGTCTCAGAATTCTTAATGCGGAAGATGTGTATGCAGAAGGATGCATTAGAGAAAACAGTGAGGACATTTGCAAAAAAAGCAAAGTTCTTTTTGAATTAATGTTGTTCTTTTGAACTTTGTCTTCAAAGAATCCTGTAAAATGTATGTATCAGGGTTTCAACAAAGAAAAAAAAGCCAACCTTTTTCAATACTGATAATCAGAAATGTTTATTGAGAAACAAATCTGGAGGACCATGCATTTTAAATTATTACAATATTTCACAATATTACAGTTTTTACTGTATTTCTGACCAAATAAATGTAGCCTTTAAAAACGTAAGAAAAAATTAATTGCCTTCCCTCTTTTGAACTATTTTTATTCTTTCAACTTGAATTCAGTCATCAATACAATTTTACATGTTTGTAATGATTGAACATTGAAAATTAGGAGCCTGCAGCCAACAATAAATGTACATGTTACTGCAGTCCCATTTTTAATAAAGCTATTATTATTATTATTATTATTCTTTTAAGTAGAGCTTTATGGCTTAAAATTCTAATTAAAAGGAAAATATGCAACGGACTTTGTAAAACATCATAGAAACCTGCACCAGCTGTATAACTTAAAAAAGGTACCATGGTATGTTTGCTGTCTAGCTTAATCCAAGTTCATCTGAGGTCTAACCTAGTTCATCGTAGCTCAAACACAGTTAGTGTGGGTTCATGGGAAGGCTGATATACAGTGACATTGCCAACTACTGACCTGGCAAAGTGTTTTAAGTCATCTTTGCAGATCTATGTGAATAGGGATAGGTTTGACAAGGTTGTTTTCTGTACGTGAAAAACGCAAAGGAAATTCCTTTTTGTGTTTGTTTTGTTTTTAGCACGTCGTTGTTGTGTAAATCTTAGTGAAGTGTGTTTTTAAGACTAACTCGAAATTAACAGTTTCTTCCATTTGCACCAACATAAAAGCAGTCATAAAAAAAAACAAAAAAAAAAAACAATAACATTTTATAAACCTATTAATTGATATTCATAGTTTGAACCTTGAACACAAATTAATTTAAACGTACAATTAGACATTCTCACATATTCGTCATGCGACGAGAGGAAATCATGTAAATAATCATATTGATCTTAAATTAGGCCATCCTTAAAAATATTTTGGTTTACAGTAACAGTATTTTTCTTTTTTTTGAAGGGTCGGTAGGTCGGTCTATCATTTTTTTTTTTTAAGTTTCGATGTAAAAAACAAGCTACATGTGCGGGTCTCAAAAAGATGTGGAAAGTTCTCAAAAAAAAAGACGTAATATTAATGTATTTAATTTTATAAAAATATCTCGAGACTTTGTTGCGTTTTTGTTCCCCATCCCACTGCATCTCATGTTTTTAAATGGAAAAAAAATATTCTGTGTGACTGGTTTTCCGCTCTTTTTATTTATTTAACAATGCATGCATACATGACGCTGTTTTGTCTATAGTTCTTTAAGCAACTTCATGAATAATAATTGGTTCATATAAATTATTATAAATATTGTTGTTTTTTCACAGTCATGTATTCTAATTCTTTGAATAAACGTGCAGTAATATTTTGCTCTATGCGCTATCTTGAGGCCTCAGAAGAGAAGAAAATAGCTTTTCTTCACCCTCACTGAAATTATGCATTTTAAATTCGAATACAATTAAATTTAGATCATATTTACGTAAAAATTCGAATTTAGTTTTTTCAGCTATTTTGACAGCCCTAGGCGATTCTAGCCCGAATCTGTATCTGTATGCATGAGACTGTCTGAAAACCGGCAGAATTCACATTTCTGTTGTAAAAAGAGAAACATTGTGCAGAAGTATTATTTGCTGTTATGCTTGTTTGTCCGTAGCTGCAGTTGCTGTATGACTCGTGTTTCAAAAAAAAAAAGAAAAAAAAAGAACTGGACTCGCTCCAAAAAAAAAAAAAAAAACCTGGACGCACTCCGAGAGAAGGTCGTTAAAATCAATTTCCTATTTTCGTTTTCGAAACTTGTGTTGGTTGGTCCAATCGATTCGTGCAATAGATTTTCGAACATAAAGTGACAGTCGACATGGTTACCATTTTAGACTAGACGGGAGAAAGGATGAGAAAAGATCTGGGCACAGTTTTTCCAGAGCTTCGTGCCAAGTTAAAGCGGTGTCGATCTGTTTTAATGCATTTTTTAGATTTATTATGGTGCCCGAACCTGTATGACTTTGAACAGTGATCGCGAACATTTTGTTTACTGCAGCCACAGCTGTCATTACCAAGCGCGAACCGTTGACTCTGACAGTGAATGAGAATATGAGACGATGCGAATGCACAGGCCACAGTGTGACATCCGTAAACCAATAGTGTAAACATAGATGATGTCACAGGGTTTTTTTTTATTAAGGAAGATAGCCTTCATTTGTATGTAGGCCTAGAAAATTTATATATTTACTATTCTTAAATATAATTAATATTATTTTATTGCTTTTGTATTACCGTATTTTTCGGACTGTAAGTCGCACCTAAGAATAAGTCGCATCAGTCCAAAAATATGTCATGATGAGGAAAAAAACATATATAAGTCCCACTGAACTAGAAGTCGCATTTATTTAGAACCAAGAAAAAACATTACTGTCTCCTGCCGCCATAGGGCGCTATATGTTTTCAGTGTAGACTACAGGAGCAATGAGCAGCATAGAGCGCCCTCTCGCGGCTGTAGACGGTAATGTTTTCTTTTGGTTAATTTCTCTTAGTTCATTTCTCTTGGGTCATGTCAAATTAATTTTGATAAATAAGTCGCACCTGACTATAAGTCGCAGGACCAGCCAAACTATGAAAAAAAAAAGTGTGACTTATAGTCCGGAAAATACAGTAGTTGTTTGAAGAGCAAAAAAAATTGGCCGGTCTTAACGCAAATTTACAATCAGCAAGTCTGTCAAACTAAAAGCAAAAACGGCAAACAAGAATATTTTTAAGGATGGCTTTAACTGAGTAAGTATCATTATTTACTCACCTTTATGTTATTCCAAACCTGTATTTGTTTCCATTGTAGAAGATAAAATATAATATTTTGAGAAATGTCTAAGTCAGTGGTCTCCAATATTTGTGTGGACAATGATTTTCATTGGAAGAGTAAAAAAAAAAAAAAGGATTATATATTAGTCATGATGAGCAGGTTTAGAGTGACAAGTAAATAAATGATGGCAGAATTTTCAAACTAAGCTTTTAAAGATGGACTGCGCACATTGACCTAAATTAATTGTTTTAATTTTCGGTTCACTTTTTTTTTTTTCCACACAATGAAGTTGATTTACATATCCAGATCACGTTCCTGAGACATCGAGCTAGATGTTGCATAAGCATCGCTCAGAGCTACACGTGATTTACTAAATATTGTAGTCTAGCATTTACGTGAATGAAGCTTTAGCAAGCGTCTGTAAAATTGGCAAAATTGGTAAAAGTGTAAATGAGCGTCTGACCCGCTTTCTCTCTTTCCTGCTTGATTCTCCAATTAAATGCAGTTTAAAGAAGGCACGGGGTGAATAAAATTAGGTTAGATCTTATCCTCTCCCACCTTTTGAATGTGACAGCTTGCGTAGAAACACCTAATGCCTTTGATATAATCAGAAAAAGAATACAAGCTTCCTAGTTTTCACCAAATGTAGGTTAGTATACATGTAAGGAGACACTGCAATATAATCCAGGCATGTGTGCTGGAAAGTGGGAGGGTTCGGAGGAAACATCTGGTGCTTTTGTGGGGGAGCCTCACGTGCCTCACCTGCCACCAGGGTGACTGTGGGATTAGGACCCACAAGACCCATTTTCCCCCTTGACTTTCCCATAATGCTTAGCTCCTCAGTGGCACACGCACACACCTGACAAGGATCGGCTCCAGTGAGATGGAGAGGCAGGGACTGGAGGAGCATATATAAAGATGTCTCACGATGTTGACTTGTGTCTTTCCTGCAGGGCCTTGGCCAAAGCAGAAGCAGCGGAAACTGCAGAGACTGACGGTGCAGATTTATCAGGGTGGACAGTGAAGACGTCCTCTCCCACAGCCATGGACGAATCGCAAGAGCTACCTGTGAGTACAGTGCACTTACTGACCAGTCAGGAATGAAGAAACATTCATATGTAGTTGACAACAAGAGCAAACTACTTTGTTTTTGACTTTGAGATATTCAGTTAAAAAGGGTGCTAAAACTGGACATTATTTCTTTTCATAATTTTAATCACTTTATAAGCACCTTTATTACTTTTATAGCAAGCCACTCCGAAGGACACTGCAGTCACTGCTTGAAATGTTACACATTATTGTGTTAAATGTCTACTGTTAATAATTCAACACCATGAGAGACATAACCCTTTCTTTCTGTTGTTTTGATCGAATAGACAAAAAAAGCTCGGCATGATCCAGAAGTGAGTCAGGAGGGTGATTCACGGTGGGTCCATGTGCTTTTTCATTACATGGAGTGGTACATTTGATATTTTCATATGTAGCTTGCATATAGACTACAGCTTGCTAGTTCAGGATTGGGCTGCTAGGATAAAGGATGAAGATGCCATTGTAAACAGTACAGATCAAGGAACTGGGTATAAGATTGTAATCTTGCTTTATTACCACTATGCACTTGAGCAAGTTGAAAAATGAGGGTAAAGAGAAAGAACAGAGAGTTTCTTGTCAGAGTGAAGTATGATTTCCTTTTGGATAATTGGCAAACTTCAATCACACTTTATCTTTTATCAGAATGTCAAGACATAAAAAAACAAGGCATCAGAAGGGCTGCAGTCAATACTTTAATCTCATGCACAAGATTAAAGACATTTTGAAGATGACAGTTTTCAAACCTTATCTTAAAGACTTATCTTAGGAGCTGGGTTTAAAACTGATTTCCTCATTTCTTCATTTTAACAAGCCAATGTCAATTCTTAAATCTCAAGTTCAGTCTTGTAGTCTTATTATGTTTTTTTAGTTTTGTTTTGTTTTTTAAGTGCGTTAATAAAAATAAAAATAATATTTGTTAATGCACCTCCCATCCAAAACATTGCAGTAGTCTGTGTGCTTTGTTGCTATAAAAAGAGTTTGTACAAAATCTGCCTTATGAGAAAATTTAAATTTACAATGGATCCACTGTTAGTTGAGAGAAAAATGTACATGTTCTAGAATCATTATGGAATTGAGATCTGAATCAAATCAAGGTGTTGTGAATCAGAATCATATTGTTACAGACGTGATGGCCATTCTTGTGTCACTGGGACATGCTTCTAAAAGTTGTTATTTTGCAGAAGTGTGGCTGCTAATGACAGCAGTGACTCTACTAACCAGAACAAATCGGCTGGTCAATCGGAGGTCAATTCCTATCCACCGTCTTCTGTCCCACACTTACACACAAGTAAGGAGCTTTTAAATTTCATCTGAAATGTATTGTAATATTATATATTTTAAATAAATGCAGTGTAGAGGACATACTATTTTTTAAATAATGTCATTTTTACTGTTTTACTTCTTGTATTACACATTTTAAATACTTTGCAGTTCTCTTATTGAATTGATATTTCCGTTGATTGAAACTTTATTTTTCCTGTTGTTTTAAATAGATAAATTGAAAATTGCTAAAAGATTATAGTGTCCCTACCTGTTTTTAAGATGTGTAAACATTATGCAACCTGTCAATCCCTCATTCATTCATTCATTCATTGTCTCCGGCAGTGCCTGGAGGTCCAGACCAGTCAAATCAAGAGACGATATCAAGATCCCAGGGCTGTGTCACAGAAAATGCATATGCTCACAGTGGTAAGGCTCGTTGCTGTCATGCTCAGACTTTTATTTAACGCATTATACATTTGTAACATAACATCCTCATTTTTCTACAGCAGTGACATGCAAAGACCTCACCACAACCACAGCCACTGAATATACCTCACAGATCTACCAAGGAAGCAAGTAAGTACTGGAAGTTGTTTACTATTAGTGGGTTAGTATCTTTTATAATGCAGTCGATGATGGCTTTATAAATAATAAAACCTGCACTGAATGTAGTCTTGCAGTAGTCTAGTCTGCCTTGTTTGCTTGCTTAATACACTGCTGGTCTTATTGTGTATTTGCATAATTGTTATATGTTTCAATACAAAATATTGTTTGGATTTTAACTTTATTTTATATGATTATATTATATATAATAATTATATTTATAGTTTTACTAAGTGTGTGTGTGTATGTTTGTGTATATAGTCGTGGCCAAAAATATATGATCAAAGAAGGCTGTGAAAATTTTTCTGCATTGTTAATCCTTTTGATCTTTTATTTAATAAATTCACAAATGTATCCTTTCATTGGATAATAAGAATTTAAAATGGAGGGGAAATATTATTATTAAATAAATGTTTTTCTCTAATACACATTGGCCACAATTAACGGCCCCCTTTTATTCAATAATTTTCAAAACCTCTATTTGCCAGTTTAACAGCTCTGAGTTTTCTCCTATAATGCCTGATGAGGTTAGAGAACACCTGACAAGAGATCAGAGACCATTCCTTCATCCAGAATCAGTCCAGACCATTCAGATTCCCAGCTTCTCCTCTTATGTTTACTCCTCTCATTTTCTGTAGGGTTCAGGTCAGAGGACTGTAAGGGGTATAGCAGAAGCTTGGTTTTGAGCTCAGTGAACCATTTCTGTGTTGTTTTTGAGGTTTGTGTTTGGATTATTGTACGGTTGGAAGATCCAAACATGGCCTATTATAAGATTTCTAATAGGGTCAGTCACTTTTTGATTTTTTATCTGTCGGTATTTGATAGAATGCCATTTGTCTAAACAAGATGTCCAGGACCTCCAGCAGAAATATAGGCCCACAACATCAAAAATACAGCTGTATTCTAACATTGTACACATGGAGTACTTTTTATCTCCATGTTCACCAAACCCATCTTGAGTGTTTACTGCTAAAAAGCTATTTTTTTAGTTTCATCTGACCATAGAAACCAGTCCCATTTGAAGTTCCAGTCGGGTCTGATAACTGAATATGCTTTAGTTTGTTTTTGGATGAGCTAGGAGATTTTTTCTAGAAACCCTCCCAAACAACATGTGTTGATGTAGCTGCTGTTTGACAATTTTTTTCAAAGGTTTTCTGACCCGAGACTCAACTATTTTCTGCAATTCTCCAGCTGTGATCCTTGGAGAGTCTTTAGCCCCTCAAACTGACCTCCTCACCATGCATTAGGACGATATAGACACACGACCTCTTCCAGGCAGATTCGTAACATGTTCTGTTGATTGGAAATTATTAATTATTGCTCTGTGTTGGAAATGGGAATTTTCACTGCTCTAGCACTTTTCTTAAAGCCAACTCACCAATTTGTGGAGCTCAATTATCTTTTTCTGCACATCAGAAATATATTCTTAGTTTTTTTGGATGATTATGGGAATTTGATCTTTGTTTCCCCCTTTCTGTGAAACAGGAAGCCATGTCTGAATAATTTCATATTTATAATCATGCTGGAGTGCTCAGAACTGTGAATATGAATGGGAATATACTTCGGAGATATTTTACTCATAAGAATTTCTAGGGGTGCCAATAATTGTCCAACGAGTATTTGAGAAAAACCTTTATTTCATAATGGTATTCCCCCCGTTTTAAATTCTTATTATCCAATGAAAGGATACAATTTTTTTTCTTGTTTTTTTTTTTTTGTTTTTTTTTTATAAAAAAACAAAAAACAAAAGGATTAAAAATGCAGATCAATTTTTAGAGACTTTGATCATATTTACCAAGGGGGCCAATATTTTTGGCCACGACTGTAAATATATAAATATATAAAACATGAAATGTTGAAAGCAAATCTTCTGTTAAAACTATCAAAATTAGAGTTAGATCAACTTTAAGATCATACTAATTAAATCTAGCGGTCTCCCTAAGTTAAGCGGTGTTATTAAATGTTCAGCTAGTAACTCTCCTCCATTATTGTTCAGCACTGCTGTCACTGCATATGCCAGTCAAGTGGCTTTCCCCTCCCTGGGCCAGTCGACCGTATACAGCGGCTTTCCTCAGTCGGGCCAGACGTACGGACTGCCACCATTTGGTCTGTGCTTCACCCAGTTGCCGTCTTTATTTCCTCTGAACACTTCACCCAAACTCATTCCACTTAACCCTCACCCTGCATTCACACTGTACGCTGGCAGTCAGATTCATGTTCATGTCTCAATGTTACATCCTGTTCTTATCCTCCCTTTAATCACCTTTTTCATCTCTGCATCCCCTCTCTCCTCCACCCTTTGCCCTCTCCTGCTTCATCTATCCATGCACGGCCTCAGGCACCATGTGGCCAGGCTTAAAGACAGAGTCGCGGCTGCCCGAGGCACCCTCTGTTGGTCAGACGGGGTTTTTCAGCTTCAGCTCAGCCTATACCTCAAACCAACCCAACCAGATCCACTACTCCTACCCCAGCCAAGGCAAGCCTGCTACCGCTCTCTCTCTCTTTCTGTGTGTTTCTACACGCTCTCTGCACCTCACAACCTTATCAGGGACCGCTGAGGAGAAAGACCCATCCAGTTCCATCAGCCAAAACCACTTCCATTAACAGCATTTCATTCAGTAATTCTAATCATGATCGGATGCTTTGGTTGTTTGACATCCTGTATAATTGTTCTTTATCCCCAACCAGGCTCCTGTTTCACTACATCCAGTGTGTACACTAACATCCCCCCAGCTACTGCTGTGACCACAACTGCTGGCACACATCAGGTGAGTCCATCTCCAGTGAAGAGAGAATGCTTTTACATTATCTACAGACTTGGAGCAAAAATAATAAAACATCCGTACTTGACAGTGATGTATGTTGCAATATACAATTTCTTATGGAAAACTGATTCAAAAACATGAAAAAGAAAAGATTCTTAAAGGACACCGTGAAACTACCAGATTGTTTTGTTGAACAAACAATGAACATGATGTAAACTTCTTAAATCTTAATTTATTTTCCTCCAGGAGTTTTCAGGTTACAGCTCTCTTGGTCCGAGTCAGTTCTCGCAGTACTACGCTCCTCCTCCCAGTTACCTGTCGGCTGGGTTGCCCAGCAGTGATCGAGATGGAGCAGGTGTCGTGGCACCTGGATATCCAGCCATTAAAACTGAAGGCAGTGCCTCAGCAAACCTGCCTGACACAACAGGTGTGTCATCATCATCCCTCTGTAACTGCACAATAAAACCTCACTTAAGAACATAAACTGAAAATACTAGTAGTAGAAATTCTCCCCACCTTCTGTAAATGGCTAAAAATTATGTTTAAAGTGTCCAAAAAGACCGTAAAGACATTCGTAATGTTACAATTTCTATGTAAAATAAATGCTGTTTAAAACCTTTTATTTATCAAAGAAACCTGAAAAAAGGCTTCAACTCAAATATTAAGCAGCACAACTGTTTTCAGCTGTTGTATTTATATTCCCCCTAAGGGGTCTGCATGGGTTACACATATTATTCTTTTTATTTATTTTTTTACATACAAGCTCAACACCCCACTTCCTTTCCTGCATTATGTAGCAAGCTTTTGTTGCTAGGCAGAAGATATATATGTTTTGGTTGCATATTCAACACCTCTTCATTGCAAAGCGAGAGATACATGACCTTTGCTCTAATTCTAATGTACATTATATACTTTGCTACACGAGTATAACACATTAATTCAGCTGTAATTAATATAATTATTAATTTGAGTATTAAAAGTATTGCAGTAGTAGCATTTTTAATAATAAATGGGAGCAAAACTGTTGCCCTGTACAGTGCTGGACTAGATGATCATTGCGGATGCCTTCATTCTTCTGGCTCTCACTGCAGTTCATGTTCTTTGCTCATTTTATCAGATGCATCCCCAGGTGGGACGCTCCCAACAGGTGTGGCTCTGCCTGATGGGATGGCCCTGCCCACAGGAGAAAGGGACCAAGATGAGACAAACTGCAAAAATCCTCCTGGCAAAGCTAAAGGCAAAGCCAAGAAATCTGATGGTTCCCAATCCACAGACAATGACCTTGAGGTAATGTAGCAACCTTGCATAGTTTTTTTCACATTCTGAAGTCCAAAGGGTATGGGAATGGTGACTCGAAGTAAAATGCATTAAATTGAGCTTGCTCAGCTAAACAGATGGTCAGGGTCTTTATTTTTTGCTAAATGTACTAAAATATAGAGTAGAGCGATGAATCATTAGATGAGCATAATGGATTGGACAACAGCCAGTTGCAAAAAACATAACAAACTCTTTCTTTTCTCAGCGTGTCTTCTTGTGGGATCTGGATGAAACCATCATCATTTTCCACTCTCTTCTTACCGGCTCATTTGCACAGAAGTTTGGCAAGGTACAGAACTGCTTTGCAGAATCCCAAACTGGCAGTATGCCCGTTTTTTTCACCTTCTCACGTTCTTGCTGTTTCCTGGAATGCTTTTATTTATTCAGGACCCAGCGACCGTTCTCAATCTGGGTCTTCAGATGGAGGAGCTGATCTTTGAGCTCGCCGACACGCATCTCTTCTTCAATGATCTGGAGGTAAGCAGAGTGAAACAAGGGTGAGTTTGCTTTGTTCATGGAAATAACATTTGCCCCTCCTCTCAACACAGGAATGTGATCAGGTCCATGTTGATGATGTCGCCTCAGATGACAACGGACAGGACCTGAGGTAATGAAACCTTCATGATGAGCTTTCCAGCAATATTACATCTCCTTAAACTAGCTATAATCTACTCTTTCGCTCATAACCTCAAAACACACATTTTGCCATTACATCTATGACAAAGGCTTTGTGTAAAAGCTCTTGGTAATTGTTTTTTAGTTTAGTCTGTAAGAACACATCTAATAGTGATCATTCTGGCCTAGCAACTACAGCTTCTCCAGCGATGGCTTCAGCGGGCCCAGTGCAGGCGGTGGTCCAGGGTCCACCTCCACGGTACAGGGAGGAGTGGAGTGGATGCGTAAGCTGGCCTTCAGATATCGCCGGCTCAAAGAGATCTACAACGGATTCAAAGGGAATGTGGGAGGTGAGAGTGTGTCTCATAACTTCGCTCCAAGCCACGCTGCATGTTCCCAACACTGTTCCCACACGGTGGCGCTGTTACTGTACCATTATTAGTCAGGTAGTCTTTCCTTGCCTTGCCCTCTAGCATACTTTCCTCTCATATTTAGTTGATATCTAATCAGGAATACTGGAATGAAGTTGAAGACGTCCTCGTGTGTGCTGTCTGATTGAATTGACATAGGTTGTGTGGAAGAGCTGCTTTATTGTTCCAGCAAACTATAACTTGTACACAAGCGTAGCAGTGTTACCCCACAGTGAAAATGAAGTTACACCAACGACAATAAGGCCTTGTCCACAGGGAGATGCATTTTTTTCATCGTATAGGCGTTTAGTCCACACAGATCTGCCGTTGTAGAAGAGTGAAACCGATATTTTTGATACCAGATCCCAGAGTGGATAAATCTGAAAAAGCCGCCCTTGTGTTTTCGTGTAGACAACGAGTCCGTATATTTTGTGAAACTATGGTCTGGCATGTATACTTCATAGATTTGTGGTTTTGTGTGAACAGCAATATTTCTTGAGACGAGAAAAAAGGAAAGCCCTGGCTTTTTGTGTACATAGCCTAAATATAACGATAAAGATAGAGTTTATAAAGATGGATGGATAGAGAAAAAGTAAAAAACATGTATTAGTTGTGTTACATGGATTAACTAGCTATACGGACCAGGTTCAGCAGTATCTTTAAGTTACTACTTCTCAATAAGCTTTATATGCATGTATGTATTTTGATGTCAGTATCTTCTGCTGATCTTGCAGGTCTTCTGAGCCCAATGAAGAGAGACCTACTGCTCAGACTGCGCTCTGAGATCGAGACTGTTACAGATGCCTGGCTGAGCACTGCCCTCAAATCTCTCTTGCTCATTCAGACAAGGTGAGGCCTGTATCTGTTCTCAGAACATGCATGGTTTAGAGGAAATCATCCCAACCACTGCGTGTGATGTGCCAGAGCGACACGCTAAACCGGTTTCTCAGTGTAGATCCTTCAGCTTTCATTGAACAGTTTCTTTGGTGTTTGTTCACAGGGGCAGATGTATGAATGTTCTGGTCACCACCACTCAGCTGGTTCCTGCTTTAGCTAAAGTGCTTCTATATGGACTGGGTGACGTCTTTCCCATAGAGAACATCTACAGCGCCACTAAAATAGGTAATGGGTTTGGTTTACCAAACATTTTAATTGAGACATTTACCAGGGTTTGTACGGTCATGAAAAACCTGGAAAAGTCATGGAAAAATAAATAAACCCAGAGAGTTTTGGAAAAGTCATGGAAATTTGTTTCAAAAATCTTGTATAATATTATACATGTTTAATCAGGTCCTGAATTTTGGTGTGGGATCGCTAATAGTTTTACTCAAAACTAAGTAAATCGTTTTACTCATTCCCCCAGGTTTCGTATTTATAGTGCGGGAAATTCCTGCAAGCATTTATTCAATATAGCATGTAGGTTAGATGTAAAGAAGTCCAAACAGAGTATCAGATCAACTCAACAGCATGAGTGATTCAATGGCGCCATGTCTTCTCTCTTTCACTCTCAAAACGGCTTCCCATCACACCTCGCTTGCATTTCGGGGTAGATGATAGCATTGCCACTTAGGGTCACTGTTGCATCATCACAAAAATATCATTTGCACATCTTGTAAAGTCTTTTTAAACTAATCAGTACTCCGGTGATGGTTTTCCATGCACTCAGTCACATCCGAAGCACATAAAACTTCCTTGCGAGTACCAAATTGAGTTTTTGCAGCTTAGGCAGTCAAATACACACAAAATGATGTCAAAAAAGTGTTTTATAAATAAATGCGACGTGACTTTACTGGAGTGCTGATTGCAGAGCTTGTGCAAACATCCACATTGCTATGATCACGTGCTTGCTTTACCTTTCTTAATCATTTTGGAGCTTTCATCCACTTTCGTTATATAGAAGAGATATCAAGATATTCTTTGAAAATCCGCCTGTTCCACTGTATAAAATATATGGTTTTGAATAAATGACGACAGTGTGTTCATTTTTGGGTGATCTTTTGCTTTAAAATCATTGTCTAAATCTGATGAACTGAGCACAAGGATAAATGTAGATGTTCTGTGTAACACATGATCTGTAACTTCTGTTCACAGGAAAAGAGAGCTGCTTCGAACGCATCACCTCTCGCTTTGGGAAGAAAGTGACCTATGTTGTTATAGGGGACGGTCGTGATGAAGAGTTTGCAGCAAAGCAGGTACAAGCAGGTTTTTTTTTTTTTAATGTAATATATTCCTGTTATCAAAGTTGACTTTTTTGCATCATTACTCCAGTCTTCAGTGTCACATGATCCTTCAGAAATCATTCTAATATGCATATTTGCTACTTTATTGTCCTCGAAAGAAAATTATGGATGACATGTTGTTGCAAGCACACACAGTAAACAAAAATAAGAGTAAAGAATGATAAAGATCTATCCATATAAACACTTGTTAAAAAAATTTACAGATACAATTACAAGATTTCTCATACAGATTTAATTTACACAATGGGACTCTATATCTTCTACAAGAGAGAAGCAGTTCATACTGTCAATGCAGGAAATGAGTCTGATCAACAAGAGTCCTGTCCATCTGATTGAGAATGCATTCCTCAGGTTAAGATGTTCATCATGCCCATCAGTTTTCACCGCCAGGTGCATCAACTTAGATTTAAGCTGTACTGACAGGTTACCAAACCATACCGCAATACCGTACCTAACAATACTTTCTAAAACAGCCTCATAAGATTCTTGTTCACTTCATAAAGATCTAACCTGCGTAACAAATACAATCTCTTTTGCAATAATTGCTAGAGTGCAAAGCCATAAAAAGACGAGCTTCCACGTTATTTTTGTGATAACTGATATCTATTTTTTGTGAGGATTTTTTTTTTTTTCAAGATTCTTTGATGAATAGAAAGTTAAAGAAATGAGCAATATCATGCATGCCTCCTTGCTGAATAAAAGTAATAATTTGTTTCTTTCTTAATGACTGGAAAATGCTTAAGCTAGCGCATTTAGTAATGTTCTGACTCTCCCAGCTGAACTGGCCTGACATAAAGGTTCACAATTGTTGCTTTATTCTATTAATTTGTGTTTTCATAGAAAGTTCCCTTTATTGAACTTGTTATGTTTGATCTAAACCGTGTGCCCGTCACTCTTTAGCACAACATGCCGTTTTGGCGAATCTCTTCTCACGGAGACCTGATTTCCCTTCACCAAGCTCTGGAACTGGACTTCTTATAGATGGAGCTGGAGGTAAGACATGATCTCTCCGGCTGCACCCATCAGCAATCCCATCCACACTAGCCTTGTCCAGCACAGCCTTGGAGCAGCTGACGTAGACTCTGGGACATTACAGCTGTCATAGACAAGAACTCAAGATGATCTGTGACACGATCTCATAAGCCCTCCATTCCCTCAATGGCAGCTATCCTCGCCTAGGTTGAATCTCGCATTGGGACGCTACACAACCATACATGAGGAAAAGAGGGGAAAAAAACTCCCATTCTCACCGCATCTTTCTCTTGGAAAAAGGATGTACTTTAACATCTTCAGCTTAACTGGATTCACCAAAGGAACAACCCACGACCAAAGGTCTGCACTGGTAAAGAGACTTAGGAGTGAACTTAATAGAAGTCGCTTTTTTTTTTGCATTCTTTTTAAAGGGCTGAAAAGTAAGTTGGAGTCATTTTGATTTGCACTCATTCCAAAGGTCAGGATAATGGTTCTTATCAGATGTCAGGTGACATGCTTTAGAAGCCTCTAAGAAATGATGCAATTATTTCAGTCCTACAACAGATCGCAGATATGGCCTGTTTAATATCTGTCTACAGATGGTACCTAAAGGGTTTAGCATAGATCCCATTTCATTTTTACAGTATCTATATACACATTTTCCTAAATATTCCTCAGTTCCAGGAATCTACTTTAATTTACCCTTTAAACACACATCATCGTTTCTGCTTTAAATTAGGCAATTTGAATTATAGAGTGCCTAATGGAAACAATTTCTTTTTGTATATTTTGTCCATCATTTTTGAAAGAATAAATTGCCCAAAAATGAGAATTGGCATAATGATTTACATTACTTTCGTTCCAAAGCCATATGACAAACATGAAACATGAAAAGAGATGTTTAGAAGAATGTTCATGCTGCACTTTTGAGCTTCAAAATGCAAAAATCACCATAATATAAGTCAAATACGTTTAGACTGTTATATACTAGAAGTCATTTAATGAGGAACAAACCTGCAATTTAATTATTCACAAACAATCTTCCCCTTCGCTGTAGCTCTGAAGTCTAATTCTGTCATCAGACCTAATCAACAGCTGAAACTTGGTGTGACATTTCTTGTTGAAGTTGAATGCAAATGAAGAGATTCCTGCAATGGGAAGATTTTAAGTGAACGTCTTCAGATTTTTGGCTAACCCATTTCTTTAAAATCCATATTAAGGTGAACATAGGCTCCTGGAATGATACTATCTCATTAGAAATATAACTTGATATTTGATATAATGCAATTATGAGCCACATGAACTAACTGCATTCATGTCTCCTGAGAAAAATCAAATGGCTGACTGGGATTTTGCTAAATTACCTAAATTACCTCTTGCATATAGCCAAAATGACCCATCGATTTGAAGCTGCAAGGCCCCAGCCTGTGACCGTTTTCTTTCCATTGTACATGTTTGGGAGAAAAACTGTGTGATCGTGTGCAATACATTTCAGTGATAAAGAATTGTTTCAATTTTGGTTGAAGGTGGTTTTACGAGCAGGTTTGGGTGTTAAGATTCCTAACTGCTGCAAGATTTTGACTGAACATTACTGAGCCTGAAGAAAAAGCATTTTTATTCAAGCAGCTTTGACAATTAAGAATGTGTACTCTTTGTTGTTTGCATAGGTGTGTGTGTGTCTGTTTCTTTTCCTGTATATATTTATATTGTGCCTTTTTAACTATAATCGCCATTCAGTAAATGTATTATCTTAAAGGGAATTACTGAAATTTGACAAACATATGCAATGACAAACATATGTTTGTATTTGTTTTTCTGGTGAAGTGTTACCCTTGACTCGTAGGTCAATGCTGTTACCTGGCATTTTCTTTTAGTTTGGTGTTTTTTTAAGTGTGCTGACTTCATCTCTGCAAAAATCATTTTTCTCCATAGCTCAACCAATCAGATGCTGTTGTTCTTAAACTTGAATAAAAAAAAACTGCTCTTCTGGTGCATTTTTTATTTTTATTGTATTTTTCTCTCAATGTCCTACTTTGTTCTTTGCATTTTTCAGGAAAAAAAAATGAGTCCCTGTAAATCGTCTGTTATCTGCACAAGCTGAAGATACATGACTATCATCATGAGATCTTGGGATTTGTTACTAATGCATAGACAATCAAAGGATGTAATGGCTCTCTTAGCCAGAGAATAAGCGCTCTATCTAACCCTGGGATTAAGCTTGAGCTTTTAGATCAATAGATGAACCTCTGGCATATTCAGACTGAAACTGGCTGAAGAAGCAAATATCTATCTGTACACTTTATGGTTTTGTGTAAGTGATGTTCATTAAATACTTTGAGGCTGGCCTACCTGCTTAGTTTGTTCATCTCTGTTTCATAATTGTGCGAATCTCATGAAAACACCTTCTAGGACAAATTTCAGCCTTAAATCTTTTGATTTAGGTTTTAGCTTGTTGTTTTATTATTATTATTATTATTATTATTATTATTCACTTTGGTTCTATTTTCCCAAGTAAGGTGTATATTTTCATAAATCCAAAGTGATCACACTTTTTACATCGCTAGTCCTCTCAAATCTGCTCTCATTACAGTTATACATATTTTCATCCGCGCAAGCATTGTTTGAAAACATAAGGTTATTGTATCATATTGTATATTGAGAACATTTGATTCAATCACTAAAAAACAACCGTATGATTTGTTTTTTGTACTTTTATTAATCAATTCATTCAAGAGCAAACAAAGCATTATACGTTTCAAAACCTTTTTTTTTTTTTTTGAAATAATTACAGTAATACAGGCAATAATTGTCATGTTAGAAAACCCACTTGTTACCTAACTTGCAAAACTCAAATAAAATGCATAATATTTGTAAAAGTATTTTTTCGGTGTGTTATCAAAAGGTGTGATGAAGGTATAGCGTGGCCATAAGGTTTTGTGCTAGAGCAGAGTTTACTGTCAATGCAGTAAATGTCCTCACTGTGCCATATGACTCAATCTATACTTTAGCTGTACTTTTCAGATGCATGTGAGGTATATGTGCAGACTCTACCATGGTATATGCCTCTACATACAGTAATGTATGCCATTATATGGCATAATGTAATGTAAAATGCTGTATTTGATGCCATCTATCTCCATTTTTTAGATACTACTTTAATCAGTTCCTCTTTCTTGTATCCTGCTGTATGTTCACCAATTACAAAACACAGTTTTACAAATGAAGACGTAATTAAAGAGGTTTTGGGTGATTTGGTCTGGTTTCACTCAGAATTCCCCAAAATATGTATGCATGCACACACAAAGACAGGTATTCTTATCTATATCTGTGATTGTGCGTATTGTACTAAGACAAGTGAAAATATGGTGAAATGTTGGGAAAAAAAGGTGCACTTTTGGTGATCTGTTGTGATCGTGTATAAGAGGATAAAAAGGTCATCCAGGATCAGTTCCGTTTACCCATCTTGCGCTCTGTGTATGATTTGGTCCCAACTAAGAGCTAAAGCATGCTGCATGCACAAATGGGTCAAGCAAAGGAAATCTATTATTCATTCTATTTAGACAACAGAAAATTAGACCACTGTTTATTTTTTTTTTCTTTTACTGACAAATAGGATGAGATTTTTCATGTTCACAACATATAAAAAGCTTTTTGTGCAAAAATAAAAATTTACACCCAAAAGTTCAATCAAGAACTAGAAGTAGAAATTAGCAGCCATGGTGCTGCTCCTCTTGAGGACCCCAGAGAGAGGCTGCGCAGGAGCTGCAACTATATCTTCCAGGGACGAGACTGAGTCCATGTCGTATTTTGCAGCTCTTCTGAACTTCACTTTTTCAGTGGGTTCAGTGATTTTCTCTTTATCACCGTTGGGATAAAACCATCTGTAGTAAAACATTTTCATTAGTATTCCAGTGGCGTACAAACCTAGTAGTGTCAGGATCACAGTGCGTGGATTTAAGGATCTCCAGCAGCCTGCATACTCAAACTCCTTCCTGTACCAGAGCCCCAACAGCATCGTTGTGTCCAAAGCTATGAAACTATAATAGAGTATCAACTTCAGTTTTATGCTTCCTGTTGATACATTAAACCAGCAGAAGTACCAAATGAGTCCAACAGAAGCTCTGTAGAGCCATTCCCAACCAGAATGTTCCATGTAATTTGTTTTCTGGCTCCAGGCCGCTAAAACCAGCAGCATCCACAGGGACAGGAAGTGAGCTATGATGTAGCATGGCAATACACTGCAGAAGAGTGCCAGAGCAGTTACACGGGGAATGATCAGCAACAAGTTCCACAGGAAGTAGACACCGGTGGAGATCCAACTCATCTTGCGTTTTTTGGGAAGATAGATACGCATGCTGCGGTGGTACAAGGCAATGCTACTAGAAATTGCAGCAGCTGATGTGAGGATTTTTAAAGCTGAAACAGAAAACCATTGCATAAAATTTAACTTCACCTGAATATGTGATATATATCCATATGATCACTGCAATACTGAAACTGAGCTTGAGAATGTACTGGTGTTTGAAATTAATTGATTGAGTGAATGAACCAATGACTCATTCATAAAAAAAAATGAGAAATTTGCTTTTGGACTGTATCAGCACTCTCGGAATACTATTTGGATATTATTAAATTTTTTTAAATTATTATTAAATTTGAGAACAGGAAAACAAACAGTTATATTAAAATAACAATCAGAAGCCATTTCACCTCTCTCTTTCCACTTCTTGCTGACTTTAATGGAACGCTTTGGCTTTTTTGTGTTGCTTGATTTAGGTATAACTTAAACTATAAATTAAATCTGTACCAGGGCCTTAAAATGATTTAAATGACAATTACAAAAAAATATCATATTTCCATAAGAGTGTCCCTAAATTAATTTCAGACATTTTTGAAGACCAAGGAGAGGGAGTGGCCATGGTGGAAGATCCAATCTGGATCCTGAATGTGCTCTGTACAGGACATCCAGACTTAAAACTGTGACACGTTTGACACAATTGACCACAACATTCTTTTGCATAGACTTGAACACTTTGTTGGCTTTAATGGAAGTGCATTAGCATGGTTTAAATCGTACTTATATGACCGCCATCATTTCGTAGCAGTGAATGAAGATGTATCATACCGATCACAAGTGCAGTATGGAGTACCTCAAGGCTCAGTACTAGGGCCGCTACTCTTCACGCTTTATATATTACCCTTGGGAGATATCATCAGGAAACATGGTGTTAGCTTTCACTGCTATGCTGATGATACTCAGCTCTATATTTCTTCGCGGCCCGGTGAAACACACCAATTTGAAAAACTAATGGAATACATAGTCGATATAAAAAACTGGATGACGAGTAATTTCTTACTGCTAAATTCCGAAAAAAAACAGAGGTGTTAATTATAGGACCTAAAAACTCTGCTTGTAATAACCTAGAACACTGTCTGAGACTTGATGGTTGCTCTGTCAATTATTCGTCATCAGTTAGGAACCTAGGTGTGCTACTTGATCGCAATCTTTCCTTAGAAAGCCACGTTTCTAGCATTTGTAAAACTGCATTGTTACATCTAAAAAATATATATCTAAATTACGACCTATGCCCTCAATGTCAAATGCAGAAATGTTAATCCATGCATTTATGACCTCAAGGTTAGATTATTGTAATGCTTTATTGGGTGGTTGTTCTGCACGGTAAGTAAACAAACTACAGCTAGTCCAAAATGCAGCAGCAAGAGTTCTTACTAGAACCAGGAAGTATGACCATATTAGCCCGGTCCTGTCAACACTGCACTGTCTCCCTATAAAACATTGTATAGATTTTAAAATATTGCTTATTGCTTATAAAGCCCTTTATGGTTTTGCACCTCAGTATTTGAATGAGCTCCTTTTACATTATAATCCACTATGTCCAATACGTTCTCAAAACTCTGATTTGCAATTTGATAATACCTAGAATATCAAAATCAACTGCGGGTGGCAGATCCTTTTCCTCTTTGGCGCCTAAACTCTGGAATAACCTACCTAACATTGTTCGGGAGGCAGACACACTCTTGCAGTTTAAATCTAGATTAAAGACCCATCTCTTTAACCTGGCTTACACATAACATACTAATATGCTTTTAATATCCAAAACCGTTAAAGGATTTTTAGGCTGCATTAATTAGGTAAACCGGAACCGGAAACACTTCCCATAACACCCTATGTACTTGCATCTACGCTAATATTTGTCTGTTTCTCTCTTATTCCGAGGTAACCATAGCGCCAGATCCAGTCTGTATCCAGATCAGAGGGTCACTGCAGTCACCCGGATCCAGTACGTGTCTAGACCAGATGGTGGATCAGCACCTAGGAAGGACCTCTACATCCCTGAAAGACAGCGGAGACCAAGACAACTAGAGCCCCAGATACAGATCCCCTGTAAAGACCTTGTCTCAGAGGACCACCAGGACAAGACCACAGGAAACAGATGATTCTTCTGCACAATCTGACTTTGCTGCAGCCTAGAATTTAACTACTGGTTTCGTCTGGTCAGAGGAGAACTGGCCCCTCAACTGAGCCTGGTTTCTCCCAAGATTTTTTTCTCCATTCTGTCACCGATGGAGTTTCGGTTCCTTGCCGCTGTCGCCTCTGGCTTGCTTAGTTGGGGTCACTTCATCTACAGCGATATCGTTGACTTGATTGCAAATAAATGCCATCACTGAATTCAATGATGAACTGCCTTTAACTATCATTTTGCATTATTGACACACTGTTTTCCTAATGAATGTTGTTCAGTTGCTTTTGACGCAATGTATTTTGTTTACAGCTCTATATAAATAAAGGTGACTTGACTTGACATGTACAGTCTCAGAGAAATTCCGAAATATAATGTCCTCATATGAGGCCACAGGGTCTTAATTAAACATTTTAGAATGTTCTGCTGTATTTAGTGATTAAAATACTACACTGAGGTGCTGATTGCAAACAGGCCCGGTCCATTATTTTATGGAAATGGCATGAGCTTTGATATTTGGGATATGGCTGCTTTGAGCTGTTTTTGACTGGCCACAGGGCTTTTTTTTGTCATGCAGACCTGGCAACCTTGGCTGCCATGCCAGTTTTATAAAACATGCAGTTTACAGACATACAAGAATTAAGATCTGAAATTTAAAAAAGTGCTCTAGTTTTGAGACAGACCTGTAATAAGCTCCAGCTCTCCTCTCTGTAGGATCCTAGACATCATGAGTGTGAATAGTGGGGCACTTTCAGAAAATGTCTCAAATAGACGAAGCATCTGAAGATCGTGGTTCATGCACATGGTCATGCCCTCTCTGAAATTATTAGTGTAATGAATAAAATCCATCGTGGAGGTCTCTATCACCCCCGCATACCTGTGAACACAAGGTAACTGCTTAAACTCAAGCAACACTTAATACAACAAAACTTGACAACAATGAGCCCACAGTTTGGATTTTATAGATTATGAAGTACTCGTTTTATTTAGATTTATAAACAGATTGACTTTCAGGTTTCATTTAAAATATGTTCATCTTCGTCATTTTGAAGACTAACAAAAGTCTTATGGGTTTGGAAATACATGATGACTGAATGATGATGAAGTACTCTTATTTCTGTAATAAGGACTCTTGCTAAAAGTGTACTAAAGAATACTGAAAATTGAGAAGCAAACCTGAGGTAGACTCCGAGCTGCAGGAAGTGAAATGGTTTGATCAATGAATGCCGGGCTGTAAATTTCTCCACCTTGCTCTCAATCTTCTCCAGTGAATCAGAGTACCAGAGCCAGCTGAACACCTGTAACAACACTGAAGAGCCCAGCAGCAGAAAAATCATCACTCCCATATACACATAGGACCCATCCTGATAGAATGACACAACAGTCCAAATGTCCAGCGCTATATCCAGCAGAAACAATAACAGTCCTACCAAAGTAAACAGATACTCCAATAAAGAACCATAAGGAAAAGAATCCTGAGACTCCACCATGATTCAGTCCAGCGTGATAAACCTTACAGCCTGACCATGTAATGTTTTCCTGTAAAGAGAGATATAGATGTGTTCTGTTAAAAAGTTCTGAAGCAGAAAGTCATTTACGTCCACTAATAACGTCTCCCGTGGCACATCTTAAAATGATTATTTGTCAGAAGGTGTGTCCGGGGCTTTGCAGACCGATTGGTGTATAACGATGTGAGTGATGTGAGTAGAGATTGGAACACATTGGGGGAATGGAAGTCCCCCGTTTTCTTTAAAAACAGTTTTTGGTTTGTCAAAGTAATATTGTCGCATAACAGATGTAATAGTTGTTACATCAAAGCAAATTTGTCTAGGTATAAAAATATTTTTGATGCGTATAGGTGATTTAGCGACATGCAAACCATTTAGCTACATGTTATAAATATTATAGCTGGATTATAAACTGGTATTTTAATGTGATATTACTGGTTTAGTTTATCATATATACATATTGTTTCAGAAATGCAAACAATTAAATATTGAAATTTAAAATTAATTTGGTTGGGTTGATGTTGTAAAAGTTAACTTTAAGAAAAGAAGGAAAATTAATTGTAAAAGGAAATTAATAAATTAGTTTTTAAATTATGATTTATTTGACATGGGTTTGAATCTCTGGGGGCTAAACTCTCACAGTAGTTGGAAAATGCAGTTCCAAGCTGTGCTTCAGACTTGGTGAACAAAATCTGCCGTCAGGTAACATGTAGCACATGGCTCTAGTTACTCAGAAACAACAAAGCAAATAAACCATTAGGGCACCTTAAGGACACTGAAAATATTCTGGCTGAATTTATTTAATACTTCCACAAAACATCAGTGGAGTCCTGTCAGAAAAAACTGGTGTGATATCATAACCCATGATGTTAGCTTGCATTCACATAGCACAAGACACATGTTTGAAAGAGCTAACCAATATCTAACTCTCCAGACTCATGACGCAAGACATTTATATGCCTGTGAAATCCAACTGAAAGAAGTACTTGTCTGTACTTGTAAAAAAATGCTAGGCTGTTTTGCTATATAAATCAAATACATTTTAATGTCAATTTTAAATGATATGACAGGATAGCTATATTACTTGAATTTTTACTGTATTTTCCACATGCATTCCAACATCGTGTCATTTACAGTGAATCCTAGGTCATTTGTCCAAAGATGTGCTTAAAATCAGGGACAATTCAAGGATTTTCATTTCAGGGGGTCAGCCCCCAAAGACAATATAAAAAAAAAAATAATAATAATAAAATGTTTGACATAGATTATGGTGGCATACTAAACCTTGCAGTATTCAACTGTACTGCATAAGTTACATTTGAGTACTGAATAAGCCAAATTCAAGTCTGACTACTGACACACACACAGACACATATACACTCAACTCTGTATAGCTGTATTTGTGAGGATATACACTGACACAATGCAATCTTTAATTCTTGACCCTAAAACTACCTATCAGAACTAAGTGCCTCACACAAACCCTTACCCTAAACCTACCCTCTCAGAAAGTAAGGACCGGGCAAAATGTCCTCACTTTACAAGATTGCCCTCACTCCGACAGTCCAAAATTCAAACTTGCTCTTATAAAGATAGCTGTACAACTGCATACACAAAAAATGTTAGTTGTAAAGTTGTAAAATAATTACCTTATATTAATTCTGCTTTGTTGGTGCAAGGATAAATATCCAAGGTAACAGTTCTGAGATGCATCAGTGGTCTTACAGCTCTCACCAAAGTCTAAGTGTTTTAATGGCCAATCAAAACAAAGTATTTATGTTCACAGGTGCTGAATGAACGCCAGACATTTCTATGCCTATGAAATCAAAATGAAACTGCGCAAGTGAAAAAGAAGTACTTGTTTGTACTTGTAAAAGAATGCTTGTTACAAACTGTGTATGCAGGTGTGGGAACCAGACGAACGAGGAGGAATATTTTATTGTTTATGTCCCTTTCAAATGAGCTCAACTTACTGCATGATGTGCGAAAACAAAATCAATTATCCACCGTTCAATCCATTATTATCAATGAACCAATATAATATATTTCCATTGCAAAAGTTTTTGGTAAAATGATCACAGTTTGTGAATTTTATGGATCTTCGGAGTATATTCACTTACTAGTGAAAGTAAATTTTTCTAGTTGCATTTAATAAAACTTACTAATGCAATGATCATGGGCATGGGTTTGAATCCCACCGCTGCCTGCATTGGTTTAACCAAGACCGGGAGGCCCTGCATGTACTCGAAAAAAGAAGCCCGCTCTCCCTGGCAGCAGCCAGGCCTGCCATAGACATGTGAGTCAAACAACATGTGTTTTCCTATCCAAACTGGATGGTAGAAAGAGGGTATGCTCTTTTGGTGGTCATGATCATAAGTGCGCTCTCAAACATTGTGTGATCACCAGTATGATACAATTTCAAACCAACAAGTCATAAGTGTGTGGATAAACCAAACCCTACTCCCACCAACAGAAAGTATGTACATCATAAGATTTTGAGTACTCTTCAGAGCTTATCTCAGAGAATGGACAGATTTGAGGCAAATCATTCCTTTTTCTGATCCATTTGTTCCCCTGGCCAGGAAAGCATTCTGCCACCTGTGCCATGGGGAAAAGAGGCTGTAGATGAAGATGTGCTGACTATTTTTTCCCCCAACTAATTGTTCGATGTGTCCTCAAATGTGCTCAAACTAAAGGCAGTGTCTTGCCTCAAGGGGTTGCAACAGTTCATTTATCACAAGCATGTGTTAGTGAGAACAAGCAGAACCTCTGTGGTGTATCATATAATCCACTAGGGTAGGGCGAAGTCTATACGCTGTGCGGTCTCTAGGTGACTAAGTTCCTACTGACTTGTTCATGGCCCTGTCTAGCATCTCTGAGAACAATTCACATCCCAGTTGTGGCAGCCAATATCCTGTCCAGGTAAGGGCCTGGATTTTCCTTATTGTCAGGAATGGTACTCTCTTATAGTACAGTAGGACTGCTCTTTCCTAGGGTGTTCTCAAAATCTCAAGAATGGTCAACAGGATTGTTGTTTGCTTTTCCCTCTCTTCCGCTGATTCCTCAAATCATTCAGAGGATCAATGAGGGTCATTACTCAGTGCCAATGGTGGGTCCATGCTGGCCAGGAAGGCCATGTTTCCAGAACTGATTAGACTGATACAGGGCTGCCAACGGCAGCTGCCAGCTCAAGCGGATCTTCTGTCACAGACAGAGTGACAGATTTGGCATCCAAACCTGACTGCTCTGCACTTGTGGGTATGGTCTCTGTGTAGTCTTGTCTCTCAACAGTGAGATGACACAAAACATTGAGCAAAGCTAGGGTCCCATCTATCCAGGCCAATTTCTCTCTAAGATGGAAATGTTTTTTTTTTTTTTTCTCAGACTGGTGTGTGAACACTAATGTCGGAATCACACCGCCAGTGACTTTTCACCGCCTCTTTTATTTAACTCTCTCACTAAGTCTCAGTCTAAATGGATTTTCTTTGCTCTTTGCTCTGCTAAGCAGGTAGGAGAGCTCGGTGTTCTCTCTGTTAGTCTTCTGCTAAAATTATAAATGATATGGAGTTAATCAATGGAGTGATATTCCTTTATAAGTCCTTTTGAGCTCATTGAGGTCACAATAAAAGACAGTTCCTGTGCCATTTTGTGCCAACATAAGTATGTTCTGTGGAGACCATATATAGGTTAAAAGGTCTCCTTAGGGATTTCAGTCTGGTTCTTTTAGCTGGGGAGAGTCAATCCAATGATTTTGTTTACTCTCATGGGTTTACATGTGACGGCCGGCATTGCATCTCAATTACTCGCCCCAAATTTGGCAATCTCTTCTCAGAATTGAAATTGTCAATAATTGTTCTATTGTTAAATTTTTCAGTTGCTTCTGACTAGTGGCACTAGGAATGATTTACAACATCCTGTTGCCTTTCTGAGGAATTTGGCTCATGTTTCAACCACGGTCCTGATTGACTCTTTAATTTGCCTGGTTTGGGTCTGATATGCTACAGGCTGGAATGAGAGGTAGAGGTGAGTGTCAGCAGCATAGCAGTGGTATTTAAACCCATGTATCTTAATGACAGAACATAATGATGCCATGTAGACAGAGAAGAGAAGTGCTCCAAGAACTGAGCCCTGAGGTACCCCAGTAGTTAGATGTTACGACTTGGACACCTCAACTCTCCAAGATACTTTGAAGGACCTATCTGATAGATAAGACTCAAATCACTGGAGTGCAGTTCCTAAGATGCTAAGATGGAAAACATGTGAGTCCGGTAAATGGCAGAATATTCATTTTTGAGTGAACCATGCCTTTAAGAATCAAATATTGTAAGATGTTTTTCAAATAATTTTATGCACTAGATTGTAAGAAGAATTATCTAATAAGAGTCAAAATACAGTGCATATGTTGTAATGAACCAACTTTATGAATCTTAGATTTAGTTTTACTCTTTTTGGAGTTTGTCAGCCCACTCTCATTTTAATTTCCATGGAAGAAACAGAAAAGTCATATGGGTGTGTAAAGTCATGATGGTAAACATATGATAACACTAACATTTTCAATGTAACAAGAATTTGCAGATATAATATAAAATATCTGTATCTGTATCTGTTTCTGCATACCATTGATTTTTACAGTACTGATGCATTATTTGCTTCATATTAATATGCTTTAAATGTTGACGAGATGTTAGGCTGTTTTTTTTCAACAGGGATACTAGCATTAAATCTAAAAAAAAAAAAGAAAAAAAAAAACTCTGAACATAGCATCAAGTACATCCAAATCCACACACACACCACCACCAAGTGCTGAACTACAAACATGATTCCAAAAAAGTTGGGACACTGTACAAATTGTTAATAGAATGCAATGATGTGGAAGTTTCAAATTTCAATATTTTATTCAGAATACAACAAAGATGACATTTATTAAATGTTTAAACTGAGAAAATGTATAATTTTAAGGGGAAAAAGGTGATCTTCAATTTCATGGCATCAACACATATCAAAAAAGTTGGGATAAGGCCATGTTTACCACTGTGTGACATCCACTCTTCTTTTTATAACAGTCTGCAAACGTCTGGGACTTGGAAAGAAGTTGCTCAAGTTTAGGAATAGGAATGTTGTCCCATTCTTGTCTAATACAGGCTTCTAGTTGCTCAACTGTCTTAGGTCTTCTTTTTCGCATCTTCCTCTTTAAGATGCGCCAGATGTTTTCTATGGGTTAAAGATCTGGACTGTAGGCTGGCCATTTCAGTACCCGGATCCTTCTTCTACGCAGTCATGATGTTGTAATTGATGCATTATGTGGTTTGGCATTGTCATGTTGGAAAATGCAAGGTCTTCCCTGAAAGAGACGACGTCTGGATGAAAGCATATGTTGTTCTAGAACTTGGATAAACCTTTCAGCTTTGATGGTGCCTTTCCAGATGTGTAAGATGCCCATGCCACACACACTCATGCAACTCCATACCATCAGAGATGCAGGCTTCTGAACTGAGTGCTGATAACAACTTGGGTTGTCCTTGTCCTCTTTAGTCTGGATGACATAGCGTCAAAGTTTTCCAAAAAGAAATTCAAATTTTAATTTGTCTGACAACAGAACAGTTTTCCACTTTGCCACAGTCCATTTTAAATGAGCACTGGCCCAGAGAAAACTCCTGCGCTTCTGGATCATGTTTAGATATGGCTTCTTTTTGACCTGTAGAGTTTTAGCCGGCAAAGGCGAATGTCATGGTGGATTGTGTTCACCGACAATGTTTTCTGGAAGTATTTGGAAACTCCTTTCTGATATTACTCCACTATTTTTCGCCGCAGCATTGGGGGAATTGGTGATCCTCTGCTCATCTTGACTTCTGAGAGACACCGCCACTCTGAGAGGCTCTTTTTATACCCAATCATGTTGCCAATTGACCTATTAAGTTGCAAACTGGTCCTCCAGCTGTTCCTTTTATGTACATTTAATTTTCTGGCCTCTTATTGCTACCTGTGCCAACATTTTGGGAATGTGTAGCTCTCATGAAATCCAAAATGAGTCAATATTTCGCATGACATTTAAAAATTTCTCACTTTCAACATTTGATATGTTATCTATAGTCTATTGTGAATAAAATATAAGTTTGAGATTTGTAAATTATTCTCTTCCTTTTTTTACACACAATTTGTACAGTGTCCCAACTTTTTCGGAATCATGTTTGTATTACCTAAGAAACCAATAAAATTTAAAAGACAATTATTTGACATGCTACACATGAATACATTAAGATATTAAAGGTTAATTCAAGTCCACCCAAAATATATGAAAATTCGGTCATTATTTACTCACCCTTATGTCATTCCAAACCCATATAAATTTTTCTTCTTCTGTGGAATATAAAAGAAGACATTTTAAAGAAAATTGGTATCCAAACCGTTTCTGTTCCCTACTGAATTTCATTGCATTTTTTTTGTCGATATAATGAAAGGAACCAAAACTGCTTGGTTACCAGTACTCTTTGAAATATTTTTTAGATTAATAAATAATTATGTATTTTTTCATTTTTAAGTGAACTATCATTTTACAGTTCTCGATTGCTAACACACTATAACATTCATTTGGCCCAATATTCCAAACCATTCATACAGTTCTCGAAACAAAGACATATTTCTCAAAACTTTTAACACATTTCACCTGTTTGCACACACATTCCAATTTGCTCAGTGTTTTCTGCAAAACTCTACACAAAAGGGGGAGGGGGAGGGGTTAAGGGGCCAAAGAACATTTGTTCCTGATGAAATACGGGCAATACTAGTTGATCATGTTTTTGTGCATGTGATGACTGTGAGGCAAGCTGGCAAACGAGTTCAGCCGAGTGTGAGCAGATCGGGACTATCATTCGAACATTTAGAGAAGAAAAAACCTTCCTGATATTTGCCAAAAACACTGTGCAGTAATCTACAGCGTCTTTATACTACTGTACTTACACAGAATACGTTTAGGAACATTATTGGATGGCGTGCCATTGTGAAGGTCCCTGGCCAGCATAGATCAATATGACATTTTGTGCTACCATCAGTCACCGGGGTTCTCCACCATCAAGCTTCCTTGGGCCCTTACAACACAAAACATCTTTTGGATTTCCTCAACCATCTTTTTGGTTCCATTTTCCAACATAAAGCAAGAGAGCCAGGATGGGCCGAACAGCCTCAGTATGTTGTAATTTGGGATAATTTAAGTTTACATCATGCTGCTCTAGTCCACAATTGGTTCAATGAACATCCCAGAATTTCTAACATATTTCTACCAGCATACTCCCCATTCCTCAGTCCCATAGAGGAGTTTTTTATGCATGGCGGTGGAAAGTTTATGATTGAAACCCTTACGTATGTGATAAGACACAGCAGAGCATATTTAATATTAATAATTTTAATAATAAGAGGTTTTAGTAACAGTGTTTTGAATCTCACTGAATCTCACTGGTGTTTTCTAAGCAAGGGATTATTGTTAGATTTGTGCATCATCTAAGGCCAAAGTTAGATTTTGACTTAAGATAATATATTTTGGACTAGAATATTTTGTTTAGACCTGGAAGCTTGAGGTTTGTGCAAGTTTGTGTACAGGTTTGAGATTGTTTTTAAAATTGTGAGTTATGAGAAAATTATGAATTTTTTCATGAATTGTGTGTCAGCAATCGAGGAAAACTGTAATCAACATTTCTATATTTCACATTGTCTTAAATTAAACAATTTATTAGTGTAACATAAACAGAGCGACACACGTTTTGAAATTTAGGGAAAATGTCAACATGATTATGAGGTCACTTGGTTCTGGACATTGTACCATGACAGCACCGTAATACATTGCTCTGGGTACAACTTTGCTCTCCAGTAGACTTCCAGATCAAAAATACATTTTACATTAACATACATCACAATACATTACGTCAGTTAATGAAATATACTCTTTTACTGTAAATTCAGTGGTTCTGGCACTGTGATTTACTGTGATTTTAAATAAATTATAAAAACAAATTTTGAAGGGGGAGGGGAAAAAGTTTAACCAAATACTAGAAGTAGAAATTATCAGCCATGGTCTTGCTCCTCTTGAGGGCTCCGGTGAGAGGCTGCACAGAAGCTGCAGCTATATCTTCCATGGACGAGACTGTCGAGTCTGTCAAGTCTGTGTTATATGTTGCAGCTTGTCTAAACCGCCCTTCACCGGGTTCAGCTATTTTTGGATGAAACCATCTGTAGTATATCATTTTCACTAGTATTCCAATGATGTATAAACCTAGTAGTGTCGGGATCACCATATAAGGGTTTAAGGAGCTCCAGCAGCCTGCATACTCAAACACCTTCCAGCACCATAAGCCCAGGAGCATCATTGTGTCCAAAGCCATGGAAATATAATACAGAACCATCTTTACTTTTATGCTTCCTTTTTTCGATACATTAAACCAGCAGAAGTACCAGATGAGTCCAACAGCAGCTCTGAAGAGCCATTCCCAACCAGGATTTTTCATGTGATCTGTTTTCTGGCTCCAGGCCACCAAAACCAGCAGCATCCACAGAGACAGAAAGTGAGCAATAATGTAGCATGGCAATACACTGCAGAAGAGTGCCAGAGCAGTTACACGGGGAATGATCAGCAACAAGTTCCACAGGAAGTAGACACCAGTAGAGATCCAACTCATTTTGCGTTTTTTGGGAAGGTAAATAAGCATGCTGCGGTGGTACAAAGCAACGCTAAAGGCAATCCCAGCAGCTGATGTAAGGGACTTTAAACCTTAAAAAGTAAAGCATTGGATGTAATTAAACAATAGCAAATGAATATGGGAGTGAGGTATATAATTCCAACCATGCTGATGTTGAGGCTCTGAGCAAAACACAGTAGTTGTGCTGTTGAATGAATCAGTGTTTGGAATGATTTGGTTGAGTGAATGAACCAATGACACACTCATAAAGACTTGTTACCATATCACCACATCTTCTTTTTGGAGTTTTCAATGTGAACACACTAATCATACTAAAGCTGTTTGTTCACATATCTTCTTTTGAGAAATTATAATTATAACAATTGTGGCTTTAAACAAATGAAAACTTGACTTGTCTGTACTGAAGTGCTATGTATTCTAATTTTATGTTTTACCTTCCAGATCTCCACTACAGTCTCATAAATTGTTCAGAAACGCATGATAATTATGACCTTAAAGTAAAGAAAAGTGATCTGGATTTGAGACAAACCTGTAATAAGCTCCAGCTCTCCTCTCTGTAGGATTCTAGACAAAATGAGTGTGAGTTGTGGGGTGTTTTCAGAAAATGCCTCAAATAGACGAAGCATCTGAAGATCATGTTTCAGTTTCACAGCCACATCCTCTCTTACATTATGCCACATGCCATTTCGGAAATTATTAATGCAATGAAGAAAATCCATTGTGGAGGTCTCTATCACCCCCGCATACCTGTGAACACAAGGTTCTTGCTTTTATTTAAGCAACACTTCATAAAACTGAGGCTCCCGAATCTCTGAGGTTTTATTGAAAATATGTTCATCTTCGTCATTTTGAAAACTAACAAAAGTCTTATGGGTTTGGAAATACATGATGACTGAATGATGCTGAAGTACTCTTATTTCTGTAATAAGGACTCTTGCTAAAAGTGTGCTAAAGAATACTGAAAATTGAGAAGCAAACCTGAGGTAGACTCCGAGCTGCAGGAGGTGGAGTGGTTTGATCAATGAATGCCGGGCTGTAAATTTCTCCACCTTGCTCTCAATCTTCTCCAGTGAATCAGAGTACCAGAGCCAGCTGAACACCTGTAACAACACTGAAGAGCCCAGCAGCAGAAAAATCATCACTCCCATATACACATAAGACCCATCCTGATAGAATGACACAACAGTCCAAATGTCCAGAGCTATATCCAGCAGGAACAATAACAGTCCTACCAAAGTAAACAGGTATTTCAATAAACAGTCAAGAGGAAAACACTCCCGGGTCTCCACCATGATTCAGTCCAGTGTGATAAACCTTACAGCCTGACCATGTAATGTTTATCTGTAGAGAGAGATATAGATATGTTCTGTTAAAAAGATCTGAAACAGAATATAAAGTTTACGTCCACTCATAACTCCTCAGACATTTGAATTATTGGTCAGGTGTCATACTGCAGTGAGTGGTGTCACATGTGACCAGACTCACACGCATTGGTTTGAAGTGGGAAGTGTCAATGTCAGACTCTGTTCGATGTTTTGTGTGTGTTCTGCTTTCTATGTTTCCTTTTGCCCTTATTTGGTCCTTCCCATTCCTGTCCTTTTGTTCATTTGTTCAGTTGTTCCCCGTTTAGTTCATTTGATCCCAGGTGTGTCCCATTGGTTACTGTGGATTTAAAGTTCTGGCCCTCTTTTCCCGTCTGCTGTTATTTCTGTCATTTCATCTAATGTGTTTTATTTGTTCCCAAGCTTTGTGTTCATTAAATACTTTGGTTTTTGCATCACTCCTCATCTCCTTGCTACTTCATTCTTGTGCTCCAAGTGTGAATCGTGACAGAACAGTGGAAGGAAACAAGATGACTATGGCTGAAGACAGGCTTTGGTGTCTGCGACAGTCGACAGAGTGGTTGGGAGTTGGAGAGGTCCTAGAGTTCTCCAACCAAGTGAGCTGGTTCAACGCCACTCTCGGTGTCTGTTTTTGACTGGGGCTGAATGATGACATAATCTGCTAAATCAGATAAATCTTTCCACATAGTCTTCCCCTGATCAAGCTGGTTAATCATGTCCTGGACTTAAATGGAGTGAGTCTCTGAGTAGAAGAAGTTCAGAGCAATCATCATCCAGTCCCTCCTGAAAACCACCGGGCCTTGGCAGGACCCTCCACATACCTGGCCAAATGTTCTGATGCCCCTTCTCCTCCCAGAACAGTCTCTTTCCTCAGCCCAGAAATGCCTGCTGTTCATCAGTCAAGTCCGCTGGCAGCTGCTGACACAGGCCCGCCAGCCGCCACTGACTCAGGCACAACGGCCACTGCTGACTCAAGCCTGCCATCTCGAACCGTAAGAGGGGTTGAGGTGATAAGATTTCCAGCAGCCCTCATCCTTGCCTCTGAATCAGCTCCAGCCCCAGAGCTCACTCCAGTGTTGGCTCCTGAGCCCCAGTTAAGCCCAGGGAGGACTTCCGAATCCCAAGTTAAGCACAGAGAGGATTCCAGTCCCCGAGTTCAGCCCCGAGAGGGCCTCAGAGCCCGATATGCTCTCAAAATATTTTTTTTTGGGAGGGTGTAGTAGAGTTCTAGCCATAGAGACTGGGCCTGCAGACTCGGAGGCTGCTCCATCATGGCCTTCTGAGCTCTCTGCAATGTAATTGCTCGCTGAACTGTCTGCTCCACCATGGCCCACCTGGTCTCCCTGCACCACCATGGTTCCTTGATCTGCATGCTCCGCCATGGCCTCCTGGACTTCCTGCTCATCCATGGCCCCTGACCTCCCTGCATCGCCATGGTTCCTTGTAATGCATGCTCCACAATGACGCCCAGAACTGCCTGATCCGCCATGGGTTCCGGAATGGGTACTACCTTGGATGCCTACTGTCCTGAGCAGTCCTGTCCTGAGGGACCTCCAGTGTGCCCACTCCCCCTCCACATTGGATGTTGTTGGGCACACCTTTGGGGATGGGGAAGTAATGTCACACTCTGTTCTATGTATTGTGTGTGTTCTGTTTCCTGTTGCGCCTATTTGGTCCTTCCTGTTCCTGTTCCTGGCTCTTTGTTCATATTATTCAAGGTGTTCCCGGTTTAGTTAATTTGATCCCATGTGTGTCCCATTAGTTACTGTGTATTTAAAGTTCTACCCCTTGTTTCCTGTCTGCTGTTAAATGTCATTTCGTGATCTGTTTCCGGTGTTCCCAAGCTCTGTTCATTATAATTTGGATTTTGTATCACTCTTTTTTTTTTTCCTCATTCCTTCGTTCACATGCTCCCAAGTGTGAATCGTGACCATCAAATATTTGCTCATTATGTTGACTTTATAAATATAATGTCCAGTACTGAGCAGTGATTCTCAGTCCCCCCCCAAAAATTTGTATAAATAAAAGTACCTTGAATGCAATGCATTTCTTTCTTTTTTCTTTTTATTAAAGTGTCTGCCAAATGTATAAAAATTAATTGTCATTTTTAAATACGACTAATATATCCATAAAATATTTGTCTCATTCAGCTTGGGTCATGTTAACAATGTTGCTTATAGTTAGACCTGTGCCACTGATGGTAGTAATTAAAACTCCACATTAATTGAATCCATAATCTGATTTTAAGTATATTATGTTTACTTTTGTACAATAGTCAGATGATGACTTTAGCAAGCTATAATTTCCACAATACTGGGATCTTTGTATAAGTGTAAAAAGCGTATTCTGGGCAGTTTTGCTATAGTATTTATTTAATTATTCATATATTCTTCTATGAATAGAATTGTTTAAATCCATGTCTTAAAGTATGACCAACAGTAATAGGCTGCTGATCCTTATTTCAGAAAACAAAATAAAACCGCATACATTCTCTGTACTAAACAGTTAAAGTAATACATAGTTACTCAAAGTAAATAAACCATCAGGGCACATGAAGAACATTGAGAATAATCAGACTAAACTGATTTAATACATTCACAAAACATTCAGTGGAGACCTGTTAGAAAAGTCCCTGACCAGAACTGACGCAATTTCATAACCCATGATATTAACTTACATTCACATAGTATGACTAGTCACATATAAAGAGCTAACCAATATCCAACTCTCCAGACTCATGACTCCAGACATGTCCATGCGTATGACACCAAAATGAAACTAGAGCCAACAGCAAATACAGGAACTTATAGTAGGGAACCTTCACTATTGTGTAATAAAATCGTAATGTTACCCTGGACCACAAAACCAGTCTTAAGAGTAATTGTTATATTTTTTTTTTAAATGGAGATCTATACATCATCTGAAAGCTGAATAATTAGTACAATATTTGGTCAAGATGCAACTATTTGAAAATCTGGAATTTGAGGTCAAGTCAAGTCACCTTTATTTATATAGCGCTTTAAACAAAATACATTGCGTCAAAGCAACTGAACAACATTCATTAGTAAAACAGTGTGTCAATAATGCAAAATTATAGTTCATCATTGAATTCAGTGATGTCATCTCTGTTCAGTTTAAATAGTGTCTGTACATTTATTTGCAATCAAGTCAACGATATCGCTGTAGATGAAGTGGGGCTTTAGTTGTCCTGGTCTCCGCTGTCTTTCAGGACAGTAGAGGTCCTTTCTAGGTGCTGATCCACCATCTGGTCTAGACACGTACTGGATCCGGGCGACTGCAGTGACCCTCTGATCTGGATACAGACTGGATCTGGTGGCCACGGTGACCTCGGAATAAGAGAGAAACAGACTAATATTAGCGTAGATGCCATTCTTCTAATGATGTAGCAAGTACATCTGGTGTTATGGGAAGTGTTCCCGGTTCCGGTTTACCTAATTAATGCAGCATAAAAATCCTTTAACGGATTTGGATATTAAAAGCATATTAGTATGTTATGTGTAAGCCAGGTTAAAGAGATGGGTCTTTAATCTAGATTTAAACTGCAAGAGTGTGTCTGCCTCCCGAACAATGTTAGGTAGGTTATTCCAGAGTTTAGGCGCCAAATAGGAAAAGGATCTGCCGCCCGCAGTTGATTTTGATATTCTAGGTAATATCAAATTGCCTGTGTTTTAAGAATGTAGCGGATGTAGAGGATTATAATGTAAAAGGAGCTCATTCAAATACTGAGGTGCTATAAACCATTCAGGGATTTATAAGTAATAAGAAATATTTTAAAATATATACAATGTTTGACAGGGAGCCAGTGCAGCGATGACAGGACCGGGCTAATATGGTCATACTTCCTGGTTCTAGTAAAAACTCTTGCTGCTGCATTTTGGACTAGCTGTAGTTTCTTTACCAAGCGTGCAGAACAACCACCCAATAAAGCATTACAATAATCTAACCTTGAGGTCATAAATCCATGGATTAACATTTCTGCATTTGACATTGAGGGCATAGGCCGTAATTTAGATATATTTTTGAGATGGAAAAATGCAGTTTTACAAATGCTAGAAACGTGGCTTTCTAAGGAAAGATTGCGATCAAATAGCACACCTAGGTTCCTAACTGATGACGAAGAATTGACAGAGCAACCATCAAGTCTTAGACAGTGTTCTAGGTTATTACAAGCAGAGATTTTAGGTCTCATAATTAACACCTCTGTTTTTTTTTTCCAGAATTTTGCAGTAAGAAATTACTCGTCATCCAGTTTTTTATATCGACTATGCATTCCATTAGTTTTTCAAATTGGTGTGTTTCACCGGGCCACGAAGAAATATAGAGCTGAGTATCATCAGCATAACAGTGAAAGCTAACACCATGTTTCCTGATGATATCTCCCAAGGGTAATATATAAAGTGTGAAGAGTAGCAGCCCTAGTACTGAGCCTTGAGGTACTCCATACTGCACTTGTGATCGATATGATACATCTTCATTCACTGCTACAAACTGATGGCGGTCATATAAGTATGATTTAAACCATGCTAATACACTTCCACTGATGCCAACAAAGTGTTTAAGTCTATGCAAAAGAATGTTGTGGTCAATTGTGTCAGACGCAACATTAAGATCCAATAAAACTAATAGAGATATACACCCACGATCAGATGTGTAAAAAAAAAAAAAAAAATTATCAGAAAATATAAATATAAATAAATATATATATGACAATTGCCTTTAAATTTGTCCAAATGAAGTCCTTAGCAATATATATTACTAATGATAATAAAAAAAATATATATATATTTTTTATACATCATAGAACATGATTTTTACTTAATATCCTACGGATTTTTGACCCATACAATGCATTGTTGGCTATTGCAAAAAAACTGGTTTTGTGGTCCAGGGTCACATATAATTAGATCCGATCTTTTTGGATATCAGTTTATTAATTTACAGATAAGGTAAATTTGTTTCAGTGTAACCTTTGATAACAACCAACAATTTTGTTGAGAAATCCTGAAGAAATGATAATAGAACTGGAAATATTAACCATTTAGAAATTCAATTATGGGATCAAACCCAAATCCTTTTTTATGTGATAATTCACCCAAAAATGAAACTTGTGGCATCATATACTTAATTTCATGCTGTTCCAAATCTCTGTTACAAAATATATTTTGAAGGAATCTTTTTTTCGGAGACATTTTTTTCAAAATTTCTTCTTTTATATTCCACAAAAGTCATTCAAACAGGTTTGGATAGACGTGAGTATATGACAGAATTTTAATTTTTGGGTAAACTATCCCTTTAAGAATCAAATAATGATTATTTTTTTATTGTAAGATGGTTTAAAGTTTATTTTTAGATTTCTTAGAGGACTCTTTTTTTGATCCTACTGTAACGGATTCCAAATTTTGACACTTAAAAAAAAAAACCCACAGATCTTGATTTTTTTTGTCTCGAGACAGTTTGACATTCACCTTACATGATTTGAAAGATTTTACAGCGCACCGCAATAAAATAAATGACCATTCATGTTTTCATAACCACTGGCCAAATTCAAAAACAAAACAAAACTAAACTTAAATCATCTTTCTGAGCAAGGGGGCCCTACGCAGCTTGCATACTTTGAGTATAGGAAGGATCGGCTCTGCTACTAAACAATTTTCGTAAATTGCATTAACAAATTTGACGAAGTTTATGCAACCTACTGGTCAAAATATATAGACATTTGACATGTCTGCTTATAATTTATAAATAGTTTGGTCAATAATCATAACATTGGTCTCATTAAATTCAGAACTGCATACTGAATCGAACAATACATTATTTTCCTATGTTCCTTTCTTGTCATCACCAATTGCTGAGTATTGTATTAAAATGCTGTATCACCAAGTATCTTTACCCGGAGTCTCGAAACCCTACTCCAATAGTCAAAACCAGCTCAGATTTACCATCTTGCTCTCTTAAACGTTTTAAAGCATGTTTCAAGCAGAAATTTGTCAAAAAAAAAAGGAAATCCATATTATTAATTATTTACACAACAGAAACTATATCACTGTTTTCAGAGATGAGAAAATTATTTATTTTTCAAAAAAGATCATTTAAAATTCTACAGTATTTTATCAAAACATTTCTGTACAAAAATAAGGTATTCTGTGTAGAAAAATACATTATACATACATTTTTATAAATAAATAATGAATTGTAATAAATGAAGATGAAATTGTTTGTGTGTGTGTGTGTGTGGGGGGTTCTACTTTTTTTCTTTTAAAAAGTAGAACCAAGAACTAAGAGTAGAAGTTAGCAGCCATTTTCCTATGTCTATTAGGAACTCCAGCTAAAGTTTGAGTAGGAGCTGCAGCTCTAGTGTGACTTGAATTCCTTCCCGAATCCGTCACGTCATAACATAATGCCACTTGACTGAATTGCCTTTCTTCAGTGGGCTCAGTGATTTTCTTTTCATCACAGTTGGGATGAAAATATCTGTAGTACATAATTTTCACTAGTATTCCAATGGCGTACAAACCCAGTAGTGTCGGAATCACCATATACGGGTTTAAGGATCTCCAGCAGCCTGCATACTCAAACACCCTCCAGCACCAGAAGCCCAGCAGCATCATTGTGTCCAAAGCCATGAAGCTATAATAGAGAATTGACTTAAATTGTATGCTTCCTGTTGATATATTAAACCAGCAGAAGTACCAGATGAGTCCAACAGAAGCTCTGTAGAGCCATTCCCAACCAGAATGTTCCATGTAATTTGTTTTCTGGCTCCAGGCGGCTAAAACCAGCAGCATCCACAGGGACAGGAAGTGAGCTATGATGTAGCATGGCAATACACTGCAGAAGAGTGCCAGAGCAGTTACACGGGGAATGATCAGCAACAAGTTCCACAGGAAGTAGACACCCGTGGAGATCCAACTCATCTTGCGTTTTTTAGGAAGAAAGGCACGCATGTTGCGGTGGTACATAGCAACGCTACTGGAAATTGCAGCAGCTGATGTGAGGATTTTTAAACCTGGAACAAAAAAAACATTGCATGTTATTAAACAATATCACATGATGCATTAGTGCTGTTCTTCAGAATAGTCACAGCTAGTGATGGGTGCTTTCAAAACACTGCTCTGTGAAGCTTGGAAACCTTTGAATCATTTAAAATGAATCATTTGTTTTGAACCAGTGATTCAGAGGGCGAAAACTGCCAAAATAATTTCTCTAAGTATTTTGGCATAACTGTTTTGAAAGGTTTTGAGATTTCAATGGTTTGCCGCTAGGGGCGATCTCCATGAACCTCTGAACCAGTGTTTATTTTTTTTATATGATAGTAGATCATTTGTAATTGTTTTAGTTGTAATTATTAGTCTTGTTGATCTGATTAAACAAGCTCTCCATAAAACAAACAAAACAAGCCCTACAAATAGTTATTAATATAATAGATCTGCTATGCTTCTGCATCACAATAAGAACTGAAACTTGCTACTGCCAATACATCCACAGATATGCTTATGTAGGCATGTATGTAATACTGCTGCTGCACATGAAATAACCTACGAATATAGCATACATGCAATCACCCCCTAGCAGATCTATACAGGTGGAGCTGGGGAGGGGGAAGGGCTTGGATTCTGAATGAAAAGAAACCAATCAGCTGCGCTGTGTGAATAATTATGTGATTACATCAGACTGAGTTGGAACCTTTTGATCTGCGCTATCTAGAGTTTCATGACTTGGTAAAACATAATATTATAAATGACACTTTATATTTAATGGCATTATATGATTTGTTAATTGCATTTAAGAGATTGCACTTTCAAAAAAACTTAACAACTGGTTAAAATGGATATGTTTGGGCTGAGTTTTGGTGTGGTGTTTCAGGTGCTAAATGATAAACAAATGACTCACAAAGAATTTTCCAGAACGGGTTCATTCTCACTTTACTTGGTTTAGGGACACATAAGAATTATGATCTGAAAAATAATTAGGTAGGTGCTCTGGATTTGAGACAGACCTGTCATAAGCTCCAGCTCTCCTCTCTGTAGGATTAAAGACATCATGAGTGTGAGTTGTGGGGCACTTTCAGAGAATGTCTCAAAAAGACGAAGCATCTGAAGATCGTGGCTCAGGTACACAGCTATACCCTCTGTGAAACTATTAGTGTGCTGAAGAAAATGTGTTGTGGAGATCTCTATCACTCCAGCATACCTGTGAACACAAGGTAACTGCTTTAACTCAAACAACACTTAATACAGCAAAATAATATTATAAACAACAGTTTATTAAGATGTCTAAATAGTTTGAGTCCTGTTTCAGTTCTCAATCACATCTGTGTGAACAATGTTTTTAAGTGCTCTATTTTATTGAGCATTAGTCTTGTAAAACATAAGTATACTTAATTGTAGCTACTGAATGTGCACTTGCAATGTATAATACTTCAAACCTTAAAAGTTAACAGCATTTCAAAGAAATATAAAGATCTACTCAATTCCTAATTAATTAGGTCAAAAAGCACTCTAGTTCAATTAATTGCATTTACAGTTTTTCTCAATCGCTTTGTCACACTTTTCGAGGCATGATTAATATTCTCTAAACTGAAAGTGTAATTGCTAATTTGAGACAGGTAGGATTCAGCTTACACCACTTCTCATTTATTTTTCTAATTTATTCTCATATATTTTACTCATTTATGGTATCTGTAAACAGTGATTGAGAGTCACACACCTTTGACTGTAATTCAATTATGTGTAAGAGTTCAATGCTGCAAGCAAATCGATGTAAACAGAGCCCAATACATTACTAGAAAAAATAAATAAATAAAATATATATATATATATATATATAAATTATTATTATTATTTTTGCAAAAGTAATGCCTCGTAAATAATTGTGATTGTGTTATATAAGTTAACTGAAAATTCACCATTGCTCATTAATTTTTACACACTCTTTTGTTGTCCATTTTCACCACCACCACCACACATTCTGAAAATTGTCTGAAAACATGGCATTTAAAGTATATTCTTTTGAAGTATATTAATTCAGTAATAAGCAGTCTTTTTGTAAACGTATGCTAAAGTGTACTTCCTCACAACAGTATTCAAGGTAGAGCTGAAGAACTTGTTCGGGCTTAATTTCTATCATCTTACACGGGCTCGGGCCGGGTTCGGGCTTGCGCTCCGGTTTGCGCGGTAAACGAGCGGTCATGTGATGTGTTTCGATTAGCGCGAGAAAGATGAGAAAATGAATGCTGAGCAGGTGTAACGGAGGCTTGCCTCTGCGGATTACGTTTTGGTTGCACCAGCAACTAAAGCAAAGTCTGAAGTGTGGAAAAGTTTTGACCATGTTTATAATGAGAATAATGAGTGAATAATGACGCACCATCAGTGAGTGCAGGAACGAGCTGAAGACATCTACAGTGCATTCAATCATTTTCCTCCACAAAAACATGTAGACCTAGTCTAATCTCTGTGAGTAAAGGTTTTTCAAATGATAACTACATATTCATTGAGTCTTAAATGCATAATGTTGACAGAGTATTTACGCTAATGTTGGCATTATTCTTTTATTAAATAAAGCAAATCCGGCGGAGCCTTTATCTTAATTTCGTTATTGCCAAATACCCATCTTAATTTAAAATTTATCTTAATTAAATTATTTTTAAATGACTCGTTTTTATTGGTGCGTTGGTTTATTTATAGGTTAAATGAGCCTATGTCTAGAATGCTGAGATGTTATGATGTCACAGAGGACTTATTTTATTTCTTTATTCCAACTTCCAAGTGGTCTAGTCTACGTTAGTTATGAGTAAATTATGTTAAAACATGAATAAATTTCTCATTGTTGGCAAAAGGCAAAAGAGCTGTGTGCGTGCGCACATTTGAATAATGTCGGGCTGTAAACGGGTTCGGGCTTTAAAAAAGCTGTCAATCAAAATGTACTTGTCGGGCTCGGGTCGAAACCTGTCGGGCTCGGGTCCTGTCGGGCCTAACTTTTAAGGCCCGATTACAGCTCTAATTCAAGGACAATTGAGTAGCAAATCTGTCACAGACCTGAGGTAGACTCCGAGCTGCAGGAAGTGGAATGGTTTGATCAATGAATGCTGGGCTGTAAATTTCTCCACCTTAGTTTCAATCTTCTCCAGTGAATCAGAGTACCAGAGCCAGCTGAACACCTGTAACAACACTGAAGAGCCCAGCAGCAGAAATATCATCACTCCCATATACACATAAGACCCATCCTGATAGAATGACACAACAGTCCAAATGTCCAGCGCTATATCCAGCAGGAACAATAACAGTCCTACCAAAGTAAACAGATACTCCAATAAAGAGTAATGAAAAGGGAAGCTCTCCTCCATCATACCCAGTGAGAGAAAACTCACAGCATAATAAAAAAAAGGCAAAATCCCGAAACAGAAAGTAAACTTTGGGCTCATTCATAAACTCCTCCTTTAAATGTAGAATGTAGTGATATCACAAGCATGTGACTACCAGACTCTGGTTCAAAGTAGGAAATGCTCACTTCTCTATAACAGAGATCAGGGGAAATGCCAAATAATTGCTTAATTTCGAAATATAAAGTTCAATATTCCGGAAAAAGAAAAAGCCTCAAGTGGTAGGCACTATTCTCAGCTAAAAATGAAAATGAATTGCTAAAATGTAGGCTATACTTTGAATGCCATGTACTTCACTTTGCATTAAAGACATCAAATACATAAAGTGTACAAATGCAAATCAGTTCTGTTGACTTCTGAACAATAAACAAAGCCCAATGAAAAAACCGAGCCCTGAAACAAAATGTGTTGAGTGCATTAAAGTAACATTAAAGAGTGTCTATTTACACCCGCCTTGTCGGCAGAGGCTATTAGTACTGCATACTATTTTATAATGTACAATACAATGTTTACAATATTGAGGTACAGATATCTGCCACTATTTGCACTAAATAGCTTCTTATCAGTGTTGGGCAAGTAGCGTCGCTACAAGCAGCGAAGCTTCTAGTTTAACTACATTTCTCAGTAGCTTGGTCGTAGCTTCGCTACTTTCTGAATCAAATAGCTTTTCAGTGGCGAAGCTCTATTTTTACCAAGTAGCGCGGTAGCTTCCACATAAGCTACATTTTCGCAAGCATTTCTGAAGCTCAAACTCAGATCGGGAAATACAACTGCTAAGATCACTGATCCTGGATCAGTAGTGACGCGACGGCGCTACTTCATCTTGCTCGTGTTTACGGTGGATAGCAACCAACCATCTTCATGATGCATTACCGCCACCTTCTGCTCCGGATGGTAACACTGCTTGGCCAGTCAGGAAAAAAAATATTTGATGAAATAATGGCATAGGATGAGGTCGGAGAACAGTTAATCCTGAGGAGTGAGTCGCCTACCTCGACAAGTACATGACACTGACCGAGATAACAGAGGGAAAATATATGTTTTCAGATGCTGCTTGTAAAAAATTATCAGGGTCCCTATAGGAAAATATATTTACCAATTTATTTCTTAAAATATATTGTGATATATTATAATATATTATTTTCTTTTTATTTCTAATATTTTATATATTTGAATACATTTAATAATATACTGATGACACATATATAATATATTGCAAAATATACAAATGATTGCCGCTTTCAATATATTGCAATATATTGGACAAAATAAATATATATAAGAATATATGCCTAATATATTACATGATATTTTCCAATATTCTGCAATTATTTATTTTTTTCACAAGGGCCAGCCTGGCCATTTTTTTTTTTTTTTTTTTCTGTTTGGAGGTCTTGCATTTTGTTCTGCAAAGTCCTACAGTATATTAAGCATGCCCATGCAACATGTGCATACACTTACTTGTGTGCACATTGTTAATTACATGTATTTTGATTGTTTTTGTTGTCAAATTGATAAGGAACACAAAAAAACTATTAAACTAAACAATTACACCTGCCTATCTGTTTGACTGACAGTTTTAAGCACTGAGATAGCATTGACTTGTAATAAAACGTGTTCAACATAAAAATGTAATTTTAAAAGTAGCTTAGATGTAGCAAACTACTGTTGATGTAGCTTAGCTTGCTACATTTCCCAGGGGGGTAGCTTCAGTGTAGTGAAGCTTCATTTACTGTAGAGTAACTGGTAGCTTAGCTCACTACATTTTCCAAGTAGCTTGCCCAACACTGCTTCTTATTTACACTTAGTGTGAAGAAAATAAGCCCTATTTTTTTCATAATGTAAATTACTTTTTGTAAATAGCTTATCGCTAAGAAAATACTTATATTTTCTCTTAAATAGCATCTATTTCTATTAACATTTAGTTTACAATAGAGTGGGTGGCCTTGTTATGCTAGGGTGTTTTGCTTGGTTTTCAGGGCATTTCTAGGGTGTTCTGAGTGTTGTTGTTTTTTTACTGGCCCAAGAGTGGCCCACTCCTGTCTCTAGATGTGACTTGGTCTCAAAACTCTCTATGAGTGTAAATCTATGGCATTTCTTCATTATTATGTTGGCTTGGCAACAAGCCAACATACTGTAATGCTATTTAAACTTCTTCTTTTTCTTATTATTATTTTTCTGACAAAAATTCTGAACGCTACTCCTCCTAGGGCTTTAAAGCCACAAGCCCCAAACTCGGCAGACACCTGTGGGATAGAGCGGTGGTGTGTGCTATATCTTTTCAGACTGATCAGACTTAAAGTTTTTTTTTTATTAATTTTTAAATGTCAAAATTCATTACCCATAGACTTACATTGTCTGAGAAAAATTGCGCCCCTACAGTTGCAATGACATTTAGGGGAGGGGCGCAGTCAGACGAGAGAAGAATCACTGCTGCTCAGCCCAGGCTGTCTACACGGAGCCGACAACAAGCGAATTCATTCCTATTTAAGACATTTTAAAAACACTATTGCACGCAATCCACACGTTAGAACACACCAAGAGCTAAATTGAGATGTTTCTGAACTGTTTAAAGTAATAACATGATATATTCGCGGCAGCCAACTGCTCGCGAGCTGGCAATGTATTTCTCTGAACACTTGAAGTCCACAGAGAATTTACAGCCTTTCACATTAAAACACTGCAGCGAAACGGCACAAAACAATTAGAATAATATATTAAATGGTTTTAAAGTAGTTTTGGCCACTGTCACGCTGGTCTTAGCTGGTTTCTAACTGAATCATCAGGCTGAACATCACAGCGAGCTCGCGACGTATTCCTCTGAACACTTGAAGTACACATTTACAGCCTTTCACATTAAAACACTGCAGCGAAACGGCACAAAACAATTAGAATAATATATTAAATGGTTTTAAAGTAGTTTTGGCCACTGTCACGCTGGTCTTAGCTGGTTTCTAACTGAATCATCAGGCTGAACATCACAGCGAGCTCGCGACGTATTCCTCTGAACACTTGAAGTACACATTTACAGCCTTTCACATTAAAACACTGCAGCGAAACGGCACAAAACAATTTGAATAATATATTAAATGGTTTTAAAGTAGTTTTGTCCACTGTCACGCTGGTCTTAGCTGGTTTCTAACTGAATCATCAGGCGGAACGTCACAGTAAACTCGCGCTTCAGCCCCGCACTGCGGGAAACTGGACTGAGCAGCTGATGGCGCGTGTGCACGAGAGAGAGCCGCGCGTCAACACTGAACCGAGCTCTCGTTCAGGACGTTCACTTCCTCCTGGACCTGAACGAACAAATTCAAATCGCAGTTTAAATAAACAGAAAAAAGAGCGAAAAGCGAAAGAGCTCAATTCAGCAGCGCGGTGTTGTTCAGGGCAAGCAGAGACGCGTCTCAAAGTCTTCTTGCTTTTGTACCGACAACAAATACATACAAAATATGTCGAAATACCCGTGTTGGAAAGTGTGTTCGAATAAGTATGTGGTTATGTCTTAAGTGAAAGTAAAGAGTTGCAAAAAAAAAATCGGATGTGTATGATCATAATGGATGCGTTTGTCTCTTAAAGGGACCGCGCCTAATTTACTAGCTCTGCTGTCAGAGTCTTTAATGTATGAAAATGAAAGTAAATCACTCACTGCTCTTGACTGATTTACCTTGTAGTACAAGAATTTATCCAAAGTCAATCCAAAAATCAGATAGAATTGTTTTACTAGTGGGTGCAGGCCACTAGTTCATTTATGTAAGTGAGTATGGCAAAATAGTGATCTGTGAAATATTATACCCACAAATTCTTAATACTGTAGGCTACCAGTGAAATTGATTTAAAAAATAATAATTAAGGACCTGCCCATGTTTTGCTTAAGTGTTTCTTTCTTTAATTGTTAATGCAACCTTTTCACACCACAGACTGAACCAAATTAAGCATTTCTTGCTTGGTAACTGTTCAACAAAGTATTGATAGTTGTGTAAATATTGTCATACTGACAGCTGTCTGAAGTTTTGGTTGATTCCATTACATATCTTTTTATCAAAGTTATCCGAAATTATCAATATGAATTTGTTCTGAGTTATTGTCATATATTATTACCAGTTTCTAAACTACAGCAAATAAACTGTGATTATGTGAGAAATGTTGAAGGTGTCTGAATACATTTTGGTTTGATTGTGTATTTTATCTTACAGTGAAGACTATGCAGTGCTATTTTAAATTAACATAAACAAACTTAAAAAAATGTAAACATTATGTAAATAGCACAAATAAATAAATAGAATGAACATACAGTACAAATTAAACAATTTTAAACAGTGTGTAACTGCATCATCTATACAAACCATTGTGCTTGGACCCCTTATGATCTCCTTGATTTAAAATGCATTGTTTCAGTTATCTTGTGTGTCGTTGCCCACAACGTGACGGTGGCAGGACTGTGAAATACATACACGAGAAAAATAGGCATGACTTATTTCACATCCAGCTAGACAACCCTGTCATAGCTGTTATCATAACCCAGGCTTTTTATTAAAAAAAGAAAACAGCAAGGGAGCATGGAAAAAGACTGTTGCAGGTGTATTTTTTTTATGGCATTATTATTTGTATTAATTTTGCAGCGGGGCAACTCAATGTTGGGCACACAAGTACTTTGGCTCTTTTGCTCCATGGCCAAGATGGCCAAGCCAACATCAAAGTTAGTTCACTAACTTTTAATTCTAGTTACTGTTTATTATCATTCACCAGGTAGAAATCATCAATAAGTCTTCAGGAAAGTATTATCAGACCTCTCCTCAATAAGCTGCACAATTTTGCACCAAAGTTCAATACTTACATGGAAACTACAAAGAGAACAAATAAACAGGGAAGCACAAATAACCCACATAAAAGACACTGAATGTCAGAAGTCCCCTTATTACTCAACAGTGTCATCATAACCCAAGATGTATTAGCAAGCGCTAGAAAACGCTTTTGATAGAGATAACCAATATCTAACTCTCCAGACTCATGATGATTTCCATGCATTTGACATCAAAATGAAACCACAGCCTCAATCACCAAATACAGGAATATACAGTAGCACAGGGAAAATGCACTTTTTGGGGGGTAATGTTACCATACTACATGAGCTTCTAGTATCTCAAACATTTGTGCTTGTATGCAATAATGGAGAAGATCAACCCTAATAAAAATTAACTCAAATCTTTTAAAGGGATGGTTCGCCCAAAAACTATACTTGCGTCATCATTTACTCACCCTCATGTTGTTCCAAACTTGTATGACTTACTTTCCCCTGTGGAACTCAAAATAGATTTAGAAGAAATTTGGCAACCAAAGAGTTTTGGGGATTTTGGATACAAATTTCATTGTTGAACAGTTTTATACTGAATGGATAAAAATACACTGAGACAATTCTCAAAATATCTTCATGTTCTGCAAAATAAAGTCAGGTTAAGAACAACATGAATATGATTAAATTACAGATTTTTTGTTTCTAGATTAAATATCGCTTCAAAAATCAAAGATCATAGGATGGGTTTCAGTTTTTTTCTTTATTCTTTAAGGATTTTTTCCCCCATTGTGATTCCAAATGATGACAAAACTCTAACTTTTTAAAACAGATATATAAGTGCAAAATATATAAAAAGTTTTGGTACCATGATTAATTCACACATATACGTGACTGTTCATATATTTCACATATCAAAGAAAGGAAGAACATTGTCTGAATCAGACTGCGCATCATGTGAGTACTAAAGCATAAAGCATGTGCTTGAAAAACACATACATTTTGGCCTGTTCATCACACAGAGCCATAAAATAACTTTATAAGACTTGGAATACACTGCATGTGTCAACAACAAAAAATATTTTAAAGTGACTCTTTTATGCTGTTTTGTCCAAACTCTCCTTTTGTGATCCACTGACTAAACGGGTGTGGAAAGTCATGATGATGATGAGCAAAACAAGGTCATTTTCATTTGGGGTGAGTTATTCTTTTAATACATGGGAAATTTATGATTTTATATTAACAATAACACTATCCAGTTTGTACACACTTTTGTACAAGAATTCACAAATATAATAACAAAATATCTGTAACAGTTAAACATGCTGCACACCACAGATTTTTACAGTACTGATTAATTAGTTGCCTCACATTTATTTGTTTTAATTTCAAAAGAGGTGTTTGTTGTGTAGAAGTTAGCAGCATGTCAGCCCATCTTCTTGTTAATGTTTGGAACAGAAGCACAGTCGGCCTGAATATCCACAGGCGGCTCCACTCCATCCGTTACATCATATGAAACTTTTCCCAAATCTGCTGGCCTCCACAGTTTATCAGAATGAAGGCATACAACTGGGTTACTGAGAGCATGAGTCTCGATCTTCCCCACTGGCGATCCGCCTTCTTCAATGAAGACAGCCCCACTCTCCCATTTCTTCGCTCTCAGCAATCTTGGAGAGAGAAACAGTGGAGTCAGGGAGCTAAGCAACTCGGTCTAAGTGATCTCACGCCGGCACAAAACTCGCATGTTTGCTCTCCACCATGTTTTACAAGTGAGGATCATTACATCGAGTGGCTGAATCCTTCTAGGCAGATCGAAGTAGAAATCTTTAACTTTAAAACTTTAAATCTTTAATTAAAATTTTTCTGTGAACTAATCCTTTAAAAACAACAACAACAAAAACAGCTAAAACCAGCGTAAACTGTTTGGGGGCTTAGGCTGGTCTCCCAAGCTGGTGGACCCTTTTTGTTTAGCAGGCTAGCCTGCCTTAGCTGGTTTTTAGCTATTTTTATACTGAATAAACTGGTTTTAGCTAGATTAGCATGGAAACATACCAAAACATGCTAGCAGCTTGCTAATCATGCTAACAAAATGCGAGTAACTTGCTAATCAGGCTAAAAAAGGCTAACCCCGTGATAGTAACATGCTAATTATAATAAAACATGTTAGCAACATCCTAGTCCTAATAGAAACAGCTTATCTGTTTTTCTGAAAGAGCATATAACCTTAAAAACATTGAAACTTTAATCTTAAAATATTTTAACTTTCAAATTACTTTAAACTGAAAACTTTCAGACTGTAAGCTTTTAAAACTGTTTATAACTTTCTAGCTAGGTTTTTTTTTTCAAGCCAATTTAAAGTCTACAAACTTTTTAATCTACTTCAAATCTTTTAACAATATGAAGGGCTGATTTAAATGTGAAGAAATAATCTATCTTGGAATAAAGTAAGTGAGGGGTCGAATAATATGTACAGGTGCATCTGAATAATTTAGAATGTCATGGAAAAGTTAATTTCAGTAATTCAACTCAAATTGTGAAACTCGTGTATTAAATAAATTCAATGCACACATACTGAAGTAGTTTAAGTCTTTGGTTCTTTTAATTGTGATGATTTGGGCTAACATCTAACAAAAACCCAACAATTCACTCTCTAAACAAATCACAATACTTCATAAGACCAATAAAAAAAAATGGGGAAATGTTGGCCTTCTGGAAAGTATGTTCATTTACCGTACATGTACTCAATACTTGGCAAGGGCTATTTTGCTTTAATTACAGTCTCAATTTGTATACTCTTTACCTTTAGTGTTTAACTCCCTCCAGATAACAATTAGGCCTAACTTTTATAAGTTTCCACACCACTGAAGCCTGTAGGTTACTTTCTTCGTTCTTTTTGTGCTAGACAGGTCCAATTTAGGCTGGAGATGGATATTCATGTCTCCTCCATGTCAGGTAAGTCAAGTCACCTTTATTTATATAGCACTTTAAACAAAACAGATTGTGCCAAAGCAACTGGACAACATCAATTAGGAAAACATCTCAGGTTATGAATGTAACCATGGTTCCCTGAAAGAGAACGAGACACTGCGTCCTCTGAAGTGACACTATGGGGAATACCTCGTCGTGACCCGTGTCTGAAGCATACTTTGAAAAACGCCAACATGTTGGCTGGCGACAGCCTCTGACGTCGCTACCGGCGCGACTATAAATACGCGCCTGTAGGACCCGTCACTTATCTTCTTCGTGAAGCTTGCGTCCGAAGCATGGCAGGGAGCTAGAGGACGCAGTGTCTCGTTCCCTCTCAGGGAACCATGGTTACATTCGTAACCTGAGACGTTCCCTGTCAAGGGAACTTCGAACTGCGTCCTCTGAAGGGACACTATCGGGAACAGTATACCCACGCCGCCATGCTGAGGGGAGTGCAGGCCAGAATCATGGCAAACACTAAGTACCAACTCTACCATTTCACCGGGAGTCGCCCCTGGACAAAATTATCCCTTATGGCCAAAGGCCTAAGCTACATACCCAACTTACCTGAAGGGCCTCGGCCCGGGGTAGAGCTGAAGGCTTGGAATCACGAAAGATTCCTTTAAAGGGATACGGCTAAGAACCTAGCACTGTTTATTACCAAGTCTTGCTTGTCACAAAGGAGGGGCTCTCGTGGCACTCTGATAGAGCAGCTCGTAGATAGAATGGCCTGGGAGCAGAGCAATTGGAGGACAGAACGTACAGATGAAGCCTTGGCCATGCCTGTACCATCGAGTCCAGCCCGAATGGAGCTCAATGAGTCAGAGGAAGCCAGAGGGGATAGTGCGACGCTCTCTTGAGCCGCAAAACCGATCCACCCAGGTCTGGCCAACCTTTCTAGCACCTTGGTGCGAAGGCGCCATTCCCCGAGCCTCAGCCCCTGCCTCAGCAGGATGTCTGCTCTCACAGTGCGTCTCAAAACAGTATGTAGTACTGGAGCGCACTGATGAAAAAAAACGAGAATTCACTCTCCCATGAGAGGAGGACTCCGAGCTCCAAGCAGCATGCTCATAGACGACCCTTTTTGAAAAGGGGAGCGCTGCTAAACTACTGCGAGAATTGCCCACACAGCCCCCCCATGTTAAGGGGGTGTATAACAAATACAAACTGGTTGGATGTAGCCCAAGGAACCCCGGGGCTAATCATCTTAAGAAAGGGAACGAAGAGCAGCACGTAACCCTTACCGTACAGGATTCCAGAAAGTGCGCAGAGCCTTGCGAGCACACTTACCACTTATGTGGATTTATGTGTGCATTAACGTGCACACTGACCACCATGTGGTTTTGAGAAAGTACACAGGCTTAGCGTGTGTACAGAAAAAGTTACCTGATAACCACAATATGTGGGAGTTCACCTACAGAGAGGCCTAGAGAGGCCTACTACTCTCTAGTATTGGAAACACACTGCATGTGGGAGCTAAATTTCCAGGGAGGCCTGGTGAGGCCTTCTACCTGACAACCACAGTATGTGGGAGCTCACTTTCAGAGACCTGGTAAAGCCTACGATCTGAAAAACCACAATATGCGGGAGTCCACACAGCCCCTCATTTTGAGGAAAGCGATGCTAGGGTTGTATAACAAATACACACTGGTTGAATGAAGCCCAAGGAACCTCGGGGCTAATCATCTTAAGAAAGGGAACGAAGCGGAGCGCGTAACCCTTACCGTACAGGAGTTTAGAAAGTGCACACTTACCACTTACGTGGATTTGAGACAGTGCGCAAAGTGTTCACGTGCACACTGACCACAATGTGGTTTTGAGACACAGGCTTAGCGTGTGTAAAGAAAGGTTCCTAAGCATCACAGAGGCGCTGGATCGCATGGGAGAGGCGAGCTCCAACCCTCAAGCGAGGGGAGCATCACCTGAGGCAGTACATACAGAAGGACTCCGTAACTAACACCTCCTCGGATGTGCCAGGCGGCCCCTCAAGGTGACCTGGCCGAGTATCCATGAAATTCCCTGCAGTGCTGTGCCAGTTTTGATGATCAGCCAGGCTCCTCAGGAGGGTTGTGGGACGAGCAACCGCAGAGCGCTTGCTTCCCGCACGCGGAACTCGCTCCACGGTGGGTGTCGCACCCTGGGGGGGGCGAACCAATGCGGCACGGCCGCCTGCCGAAAGCCTGTAATTGTGGCCAGAGCACAAGGCTGGAACTGAGCACTGTAAAGGAAACTCACAGGGTTTGTAGTAGACATATAACCACCAGCAACATAACACCCATAAGCAGAAAGGGTTACATACTCACCCACCCTCCTGTAATGGAGTCCCGCTTTACGGGGCGCCCCCTTTTGGTCCGGACCGTCAGTAAGGTGGTCACTATGAAACTAGGACCAACCAAAAACATAACAGGTCCAGGATAGGAGACTGTTATGTGAGAAACTTTCCACCTAACCCCGATCAGGTGGAGCGCTGGTGGCTAAAGGGAAATTAGGCAGGGGAGAAATAAAACATCCAAAAAGGAAGTGACGAACTCCTAGGTATTGCTCCGATCCGGACGAGAACGCTGCCTCGTCTGAATCACATCCCTCTGACCCTGTTTACCTCTTCGTGACCTGCGATTCCTCTTGCCCCTGCCCTCAGGCGGTGGAGGAGTGCGAGCCGCAACACTAGCCTTCTGCGCCCGTCTTCGATCCTCAGATCAAGATACCTTTGTTGTTCGGGCTCTGCTGCTGCATATGATTTACCATTTAATTACCATTTGATTTACCTTCCATTCCTGGAAGGGCTTAGATGGCAAAGAGGGAGATTTTAGAGAGGATGTTCACCCACTGAGAGATAGCTAGCCAGCATTTCTTCTACAGGGGGCATCCTCTCATAGCCGTTCTCGTGCATGCCATCGATATCAGCATAACTCGTATGCTGAAACCGATGGATGCGAGAGAAAAACAGCCTCTTCCATTCCTTTTCGACTTCTGCATGTAAGTCAGACAAGAATGGGAGGCTCACCTGGGCTGGCGGGCTATGGTCAGATTAGAGCCCTGCATTTCAGCCCGAGCCTGACAGGCTTCGACTTATTTATGCCCCTAGGGCCGGGCTTCGGGCCACTTTTCACGTTATAGCTCACATGCGGGCCGGGCCTCGAGCCTTTTTTGGGCTATCCTTCTATTTATATTTTTTGACATAACATAAAAAAATGAGAAGCTGACGTCGACGATAGAAAAACAAACATAGAAAGACATTTCATAATCTCATAACTTTCATAATCTGATAATTCAACCCGTTATAATTAAACTGACATACTGACATGACAATCTCACGCACGCACACACGCTTTTCCGTCAGCGCAACCCACGATTAAACTTCACTTATATCTACTTATTGTTGTAGTAGATTATAGGCCTCTAAAGTAATGTAAATGTAAACAGCACGAGACCCTGCTACCGCAACTGTCAAGACTGGCTCGCTCTGTGTTTCGTGTCCCGTCAGCAGCAGCAGCGAACGTGTCTTCAGCGCAGCGGGAAGAGTGATAGAAGAGAGGAGAACGGGGTCAAAACCTTCCACTCTGGAGGCTATTATTTTTCTCCACGATGCTCTGTAAGAGACTGTTCTAACTTTTCATTTAACTGTTGGAAACTAATGGAAAAAAGAATGGACATGTTCTGTGGTGCATTTTTGAGGTAAGATAACGTGCAAGTTTGTTTTTAATTAAATTTGTTTAGATCGTAGGCTATTTCTCATTTCGTTTGCGAGCGCTGTTGCGAGCCTGCCTCAGTATTTCAATTATTTTTTTACTCACTGTGGTTTAATAAATAAACATTTATTAAACTAACTGTCTGTGTGATATGCTTGAAGTGTTTTATACATGGATTTTATTGTAGTCAAGTAAAGTATTAGCGTTAATTTGAGAGGCTTCATTGATTAAATATTATTTAGGTTACTCGCTGTTGGCTTGGCTGTTTAACGTTAATTATGAAGTTATTTTTGATTCAAAACAACTGAACACCTGTGACAGTGCGATTTGTAGTTGTAAAGAAAAGCCACACATGTGTATCAGTAAATTTGAAGTCACAGAGAGAAATGTTTTAAGAGTTGCAAACCTGTAGACTTTTTTTCTCTCCCACAAATACAACACAACAGTTACACCTTCTCAAATTCTTCATTGCAGGTGCACAAATCCTATTCTACAAATCACACATTTAGAAACTCGTACGCTCACATTTTTGAAACAATTGCTGCAGTGAATGTGATGCAAAACGCATTTACACACCCGCATCAAGAAATGTGAAGTCGTGGAGAAATGTTGAACATCCGCAAATCAATACGTGAATTCATCAAATGAGAGTTGCACACTTGTAGAATGTTTTCTCAGAAATGTCTTGTATATTTTTCTAACACAAACACAAAATACATAACTACATTTGCTTGAATCTGCTGCGATGCATCTCAAACACCGTCTTTCGCTTTCAAGTGACAAGTTTCGCGCTCTCCCTTTTGCACCTAGATATTTGGTTCAAAAGTGATTTGTGCATCTGTAGAGGTAGTGGGCGGGACTGTTTAGAGATTAGTGAATTTCAGCCAATCAGAAGAGCTACTTTGGCTCGTTGCTGAGTAGGTGGAGGCTTGGGAACTGTAGCGGTAGATATACACCCCAAGTAGTTTTACGCCCCTGTTGTTCCTCATGCGTCCAGTAGGGGGAGGCTGCAGACCTATGACCTACTGTAAACTGTATTATTTATATTTATAAACTGGTTTTATATACAGGAGACTGACTGATATATGATGTTGTGAATTTATATTAAGTTATATTTAGATATTAACCATATTCAGGCCATTAGACAGCACTGTGTAATCATATGGATCCTAAATGAAATATTTGCTGTACAATTCACAACTGCTCGTCATACAGCAACAAAACATGCCCTACATAGCATTTTATGAAGACAAACACAATTTAACCCTTTTCTAAAGTTTCAAGGGTCATTTCAAAGAAAGAGACAACATTGTGGTTCAAAAAAAAAATGAACACCATGACTTGGTTATTTCTTAACAGCATGACTCCTGTAGATGACTCTCCTATGGCTTGCCACTCTTCTTTAATTGTTTCTTTATCCTGCTGTCAGTGATCCCACTCACTGATAAAAATAAATAAAGCAAAAGTTGCATAGTGGTATAAACAATGGTTATTTATATATTATGGCAGGATGTCATGTTTCAACATTTTGTCCTTTATAGAATCCTTTCAGTAGCTTGCGTCAATGACAGGTCCTCGCAGGAATTTCTCCTCAGCCTCCAAGATGGACACATGCTTCACAACAGCAAGAGCACAGATGATGGACTACCAAAGAAAGATTTATCACAGCCTAAATAAGCCAAGCATCATTTAGCATTTTTTTTTTTTTTTTTTTTTTTTTTTTTTTACAACAAAATCAAAAGTGCCTTTTCTATATTAAGAAAAAAACTATTATTTTATAGCAATGGTCTAACATTATGGATAAACTATATGCCATGAAAAACAATGTGAATATGACACCATGAGTCGATGCTCAGCAGCGAGCCAAATTAGCTCTTCTGATTGGCTGAAATTCACTAATCTCTAAACAGTCCCGCCCACTAACTCTACAGATGCACAAATCAATTTTGATCCAAATATCTCGGTGCAAAAGGGAGTGCGCAAAACTTGTCACTTGAAAGCGAAAAACAGTGTTTGAGATTCATCGCAGAAGATTCAAGCAAATGTAGTAGTTATGCATTTTGTGTTAGAAAAATATACAAGACATTTCTGAGAAAACATTCTACAAGTGTGCAACTCATTTGATAAATTCACGTATTGATTTGCGGATGTTCAACATTTCTCCACGACTTCACATTTCTTGATGCGGGTGTGTAAATGCGTTTTGCACCACATTCACTGCAGCAATTGTTTCAAAAATGTGAGCGTACGAGTTTCTAAATGTGTGATTTGTAGAATAGGATTTGTGCACCTGCAATGAAGAATTTGAGAAGGTGTAACTTGTGTTGTGTTTGTGGGAGAGAAAAAAAAAGTCTACAGGTTTGCAACTCTTAAAACATTTCTCTCTGTGACTTCAAATTTACTGATACACGTGTGGCTTTTCTTTACAACTACAAATCGCACTGTCACAGGTGTTCAGTTGTTTTGAATCAAAAATAACTTCATAGGGCTCGGGCCTAGATTTGAGGCCCGTGCAGGGCTCTAGGTCAGATAAATAACGCTCATCGAGGTTACCTTGCGACGTTACCTTTCTGGCACGCTTCCATGGCAAGTTTATTTATTTAATTTTTTTTTAATTTATTTTGTATTTATTTATTTTTTTATGCAGAGCACGAGTGCTCTGCTAACTTCAGTGTCAGAATGGGTTAATGACAACGCATCTTCCTCTCGAAGTTCGCTCTCGTTTGCCGCTGGAGAGTGTGAGAGGAAAAGTCCCTCTCTACACTCCTCAGCGAGATCCACCTGTGATCCCCACGAGCTCATTCTCCTCCGTGCCTCGGCAACGGCGGGACCTGAGCCGCGAGTTCCAGATGACAAACGAGAGCGGAGCTTTTCCACAGAAAAACGCTCGCAGTGCGCGCAGATTGCCACCTCAAGGACATCGCGCGCGTGCTCTTCGCCCAAACAAGAGACGCAAAGACTGTGTGTGTCATCAGGTGTCAAATAACGCTGACATGGATGCAAACACTGTTTAAACGCCTTGCTAGTAGATGCCATGATAAACAATAAACGATCACTCCTACCGTTCTGGACGTTTCTCAGATGCACGCTTCAAACAAAACAGTCAATGAAGACGAAGAAGATGAGTGACGGGTCCTACGCGTATTTATAGTCGCGCCGGTATAGCGACGTCAGAGGCTGTCGCCGGCCAACACATTGGCGTTTTTCAAAGTATGCTTCAGACACGGGTCACAACGAGGTATTCCCTATAGTGTCCCTTCAGAGGACGCAGTTCGAAGTTCCCTTGACAGGGAACAGTGTGTCAATAATGCACAATGACAGGTAAAGGCAGTCCATCATTGAATTCAGTGATGTTATCATCCAGTTCAGTTCAGTTTAATTAGTAGCCTATCTGTGCAATCATTTGCCATCAAGTCAATAATATCACTGTAAATGAAGTGTCCCCAACTAAGCAAGCCAGAGGGAAACAGACTAATATTAGTGTAGATGCCATTCTTCTAACGATGTAGCAAGTACATTGTGTGTGATGGGAAGTGTTTCCAGTTCCGGTTTACCTAATGCAGCCTAAAATCCGGATTTGGATATTAGGACTGTATTAGTGTGTTGTGTGTGTAAGCCAGGTTCGAGATGGGTCTTTAATCTAGATTCAAACTTCCAAGAGTGTGTCTGCCTCTCGAACAATGTTAGGTAGGATATTATTCCAGAGTTTAGGTGCTAAATAGGAAAAGCATCTGCCGCCTGCAGTTCATTTATATTCTAGGTATTATCAAACTGCCAGAGTTTTGAGAATGGTTTTAGCATCTCCATCTTGATCGAATTAATTTTTCTGCCTTTGTCGTTCAGTCTTCATTAACACAAAATAGGAATATTGCACAAGACATTTGTGAACAAGCACTGTTTCCATCCAACGAGTCAAAGATAACAAAATCGACACTTCCTGATAAACTGGCATTATGCATCACTAAGAAAAGCAGGAGAAGCAACTGAATATAATAATTTTCCTACATAATAAACTACTTGCATCTCGGAACGAGCAGAAGAAACAGAAGAAACTTCCTCCAAATAATGCTTTGTTGTTAAAATTTTTTAGGAAATGTTATTTTACCACAAACTTTCAAGAGGAAACAGAACATTATTTGGAGGAAGTTTTGTATAGTTTGTTTTGTTTTCATGTAATAAGGTTATGAGCATCATTAGAACATAAGTGGTGACCCACACTGGTCCAGTCTTGCATGGTTACTTTGCAGCATGATGTGGTGTGCTCTCACAGAAAATCTCAATGAGCCACAGCATGCTGATGTCATGGGTCAGATAAACTGCAAGCTCAGACCCACAGCTCTCTCGCCACCACAAGCAAAAACCCTGCAATATAGCTGAAATGTGCCTATGGAAAGAATGTACATGGCACAATAGTAATACCATGGTTTTAAAACAATACCGTAATATTTTTTCTGAGGTATCCAGATGACTATGAAAGCTTTGCATTCTAGCCACACTGGAGAAAAAATAAATAAAGTCCCAGGCAAAACCAGTCTATGCCGTTTAGCTAGTTTAGCTGGTTTAAACTGCACCGATCTGGATTGAGATAGTCTAGCAGGTCTCCCAGCCTGACCAAGATGAATTTAGCTGGTGTGTCAACTGTTCTCCCAGCCTGACTAGCTAAAGAAATGGTCAAACCTGCTCTAAAATCAGCCTGCTAAACCTGCTATAGCGAGGCTGGAAGACCTGCTAAAACCAACCAACAACCTTTGGCAATAGAGATGCCATGTTCGAACACAGTCCTGGTCACTCCACTTGGACTGCGTTTTTATTATTTATTACTTACAGTTGGGGGTGGTAAAAAAATATCATATCACAGTTCATTATTTTATTACGATTCTTTGTCGTGTTGGTTTTACCATTTTGCCAGTTGTCTGAGCAGTACAGCTAAAATAATTTCCCTATTTAAAAACAAAGCCGTACAACTTAACAAATTATAAAATTAAAAAGACAATACATTTAGGCTAAAGTGGCGAAGATAAAAGACGTGTTATTATTTTATATTTGTTAGTAAAAAATGAGAACAAAGATACACATTATAACTACAAATAATATCCAAATAAAACAAACAGTGCTTTATTTTTCAGGTACAGTAGGTGTTTTTAGCAGTAGCATTCAAGAAGTTAATTGAATTAACAAAATGCTATATACACTATATACATCAATTATACATTGATTCTTATTGAAGCAAACTAATTCAAGTTCTTCAGTCAAGAGCAGTGATGGATTCTTTTCTCTTTGTGTTTTGTTTGTTTGTTTGTTAATATTAAATAGAAAGATCACCCAAAATTGAACACTCTGTCATCGTTTACTTACTCTCAACTTGTTTTAAACCTGAATGAGTTTCTTTCTTCTGTTGAATATATAAGTTATATTGAATAATGTAAGACAGTTGCTGGTCCCCACTGACATTAAGGTATTTTTCCCTCGCTATCAAAGTCAGTGAGGACCAGCTACTGTTTTAATTCAGAAATTGCTAAATAATTTTGTAGAAAATGCCAAATGCATAGAAAAATAATATTCGAAAATTAACTGCAAATACATGTTCATAAAGTCTGGACGTATCAGTTATTTAAAAGATTCAATGAAATGTATATTTGTGTTTGACCATCAGAGAGCAGTGTTGTACTCTAGTAAACCTTCATCATTTACTCATAACTACATACAGTCATGGCCAAAACTTTTGGCAGGGACATACATTTTGTGTTTTGCGAAGTTTGCTGCTTCAGTATTTGTAGCTTATTTTTCCACATGTTTCTACGGTATACTGAAAAACAATGATAACAAGCATAGAAGTTGTAAAAGGCTTTTATTGCAAATAATAATAAATCAATGAGAGTCAGTATTTACAGTGTTGACCCTTGTTCTTCATGATATCTGCAGTTCACTCTGGCATGCTGGATATTAGCTTCTAGGTCAAATCCTGACTGATGGCAATCCATTCTTTGTTCACTCATCTTCTGAAGACTGACCACAGGTTCTCTGTGTTTGAGATCCGGGGAGTTGCCTGGCCACAGATCCAAAATATCAATGTAATGATCTTCGAGCCACTTCTTTATCATTCTTGCGTGATATCACAATGGCTCCAAGTTCATCTCCTCATAGCTTCCATCGTCCTTCCCCTTATCAGATCTTTTGTTCTTGCTCAGATTTAAGCCATCCCTTCAGAAATCTGGCAAGCACGAGACTTGCAAATATGATCTGCAGGCTTAAGCGACATTTAGGAGCAGTACATGAAGAAATGCATGGAGGACGCTGACAAACTTCTTCATGTAAGCATGAATGATCCATCATTCATAACTGCCATCAAAGCTCAAGAAAACCACCTCCAGCTGCTGGACGAGCTTTCCAAAATAAAATTTCATTAATTCAAATTTCACCTGTGCAAAGGATCTGTCAGTCAGAAACTTCAGAGAGCTGAGCTGCGTCTTGGATGTCTTTTACGAAGATACATCAAACACATCCAAATGAACCAATTACGGTAAGTACTACGTCCACTGACTCATATTTTGTTTGATTATTATTATGTTTTGTGTTAGATAATTTTTACAATGTGCCATTTCAAAAATAAAATAGTCACTAATTGCATTCCTAAATGTTTTCTCTGTTTTACAGCAAGACGCTTGATGGAAATTTCAAGGTGACCAGAAATGTAAGTGTAGCATCTATATGTGCTGCAATTATAAATCAGAATATTGTACCAGTATCAGAAGGTTCTAGTTTGGCTCAAGGAGGAAAAGGCAAAGTTCAATGATACACAGAGTCAAGGCTGCAGTGCAATTGTGAATTGTATTACATATAGAACAACAAGTATTTACAATATTTACACGTGCACATAAGTAGTATCCAGTTCAAATTGATTAATGAACATACAACAATCCAGTATTTGATAAAGCATAATAACAAAAAAAAATGCATAAAGCCACAGCAGTTCACAACACACAGCCCTCAAGACAGGCAGAGTCCAAGGGGTCCATAATGGAACAGTTCATAAGCTCTGTATTGATGTATAGAGAATCCCCAAAAGGTGTGTGCAAATTTCTCTAAGGGTGTGTGTGCAGGTGTATCAATTAACAGCTGCAGCACCTCCTACCACGCCGATAGATGAATGCATCCCAAAGCATCAGTTTTTGGGCCTATTGGCTCGCCATCAATGCACAGAGCCTGGCCTGTACGAAACGGGACCAATTAATACATCACTCTGGTTCCAAGCATCTCAACTATTAATCACCATAATACAATAAAGTCATCATGTTATCATAATCTCAATTAATTTGTTCCATGTACATTCTTCAAATTAAATACTGCATATAGCAATATAAATAATTTAACAAACAAGAGTACTCTTATAAATAGACATCAATACATATCATCAAAATGCATTTCAGAATCAAAAAGGGTAGTTGACAACTTCATAATACAACAATATTAAGCTTAATGTATAACTCAGTTAAATAGGCACTAATATATATATATATATATATATATATATATATATATATATATATATATATATATACACACACACACACACATACACAGTCAGACTCAGTATAATTAAAGTACAGCCAGCGCCAGCACCAGCTATCCGATCCATATACACATACAATACACTATTAGCACCGTATAACAATGACACAGGAACTGGTGAGTTGTCATTGTTATACGGTGCTAATAGTGTATTGTATGTGTATATGGATCGGATAGCTGGTGCTGGCGCTGGCTGTACTTTAATTATACTAAGTCACTCAACAGCAGTCAAAAAGGTAAGGGCAATCTAAAGGGTTGACATACATAATTTAGACCAGGGAGTTAAATTAATGAAATGTTTTACCGACTAAACGCCCACCTGCAGCAGCACAACACACCAGCTCCCGCACACACACACACCAAACAACAGCGCGCGGCCATATTTAAAGGGAAATGACGCAACCCTCGGTTTCAAGTCCCGTGACACCCCGCGAACACAGAGGGGAACCGCAAATAAGGAGAATACACGTGGCAAGATAGCTGGGTTACACCCTCCCCCCCTAAATCATGCACGTCCCCGTTGCATAGAAACTGCAACTATTATGGTCTAGGGATGGAGTCATTTGCTGCAGCTTGACTAAGAGCCTCTGTATAAACATTAGCCAAACTATGAAAAAGGGTTTGCACAACTGAAATTAACGGGTTGCCCAAGACCTGAACGCCTGGGTACTACATCAGATCCCACTATATCACTGGGGGCAATAGCAGAACTATGAACATCAAAACCCACAATTGACTCAGATTGGACTGGCTCACGATCTTCAGCCTCAGGCTCCAGAAGCACTTCAGCTTCAGGCACATTAACAATTATCTCTTCCACAGGACTTTCCAATTCTCCTCCTACAAGTAGCTCCATCTCTCTCATATTATGTTCCTCTACTGGGTCAGGCAAAATATTTCCAGGCTCTCCTAACTCCGCCTCTTCCACAGGAGTTCCTACCTCACAGCTTGACATAACTGGGTCTTCACCAATAATTGGCCAAGACTCTTCAGCTTCAGGTAAGTGGGTTTCAAATGAAACTGCAAGTGAAGGTCCTGTTGTGGGACTTTGTGGTAATGGTAAAACAGAATCAGTGTCACTTGGGGCTGTCAGTGAGGTAGACCCCACAATGTCATGGATCGTTGTATCATGTTCACTTCCACTCACTCTTTCCACACTAAACTTCATTGGAATCTGGGGAAAACTCCCAAAGATGGTAAGTTCAGCATCCGCAGTATCCCCATCCTCAAAGAAATCAATTTGGTCAGTACGGTTGCGACTCTGGCTACGAGTATGGGGTTTTTGAGAAATAAGATCTTCTAAGAAATCCTCTGTAACCGAAGCTGATAAGAAGCCACAGGGCAAGAGCAGATCACGATGGAGCGTACGGGTTGGTCCCTCCCTAGTCTCTGGTCTCACAATGTAAACTGGAAGATCCCCTGCACGTTTTACAACCACATACACCTCTTGTTCCCACTTATCTTCGAGCTTGTGTTTTCCTCCGATTCTAACATTCCGAACAAGGACTCGGTCCCCAACATCCAAGCTTGCAGGTTTTACACAATGATTGAACCAACTTTTGTTCCTTTTAGCTGACTTCTGAGCATTCTGGCATGTAAGCTTATAGCTCTCCTCGAGAAGTGATCTTAAATCCTTCACATACTGGGAGTGCGAGGGAGATGGAGAGTTACATACTGGCCACCCGAAAGCCAAGTCAACTGGGAGTCGTGGGGATCGTCCAAACAGGAGTTGAAAGGTGTGAACCCGGTTACCTCATTCCGCGTACAGTTATATGCATGGACAAGAGGTTTAACGTACTCCCTCCACTTAGCCTTCTGCTTGTTCTCGAGAGTTCCCAGCATGTTTAACAGTGTCCGGTTAAAGCGCTCAACAGGGTTGCCCCTGGGATGGTATGGAGTGGTCCGAGTTTTCTTGATGCCAGCTACATCGCAGAGCTCTTTAATCAGCTTAGACTCAAAGTCTGGACCTTGGTCAGAATGTAAACGTTCTGGAATGCCATAGCAAACCATAAAATCGTTCCACAGACACTTTGCCACAGTTTTAGCCTTCTGGTTTGCAGTTGGAATAGCGACTGCAAATTTAGTGAAGTGATCAGTAAGCAACAAGATGTTCTTAGTGTTGCTGCTGTCCGGCTCAAGCGTTAGAAAATCCATACATACTAATTCCAAAGGACGACTGGTTTGAATATTTACTAAAGGAGCTGCCTTATCAGGAGGAGTCTTACGTCTTATACAACGACCACAGGTCTTAATAAAGTTCTCAACATAAGTAGCCATTTTTGGCCAAAAGAATCGCTGCCGCACCAAATCCAGAGTTCGCTCTATACCCATGTGCCCCATATCACTATGGAGATTCTTCAACACTACGGAATGCAACACTGGAGGCAGAACAAGCTGAAGGGCAAGTTTATCTTCGTCCTGTCTTCTCCTGTATAAAACTCCATCTTCCAGCTCCAACCGATTCCACTCCCGTAACAACAATGGAAGCTCAGGAAGTTCCTCTCTGACAACGGAAGAAACCTTTTCCCCTGTCTCAAGTTGGTAAATCACTTCTCGAATTGCTGGGTCAGCACACTGCTCTTCTCTTAAGTCAGCATGGTTAAAAGGAGAAATGACAGGAAGGCCATGTGACTCTTCCTCAGCAAAACAGTTAGGAATAATATTAGCATGGACAGAAAGAGACTCAACTAAGGTCACATCAGATTGAGTATAATCAGCAGGATGGCATGATCTAACAAGGCTGCTCTGACATATAGCGACCACAATGTCGGGGTCAATTTCGACAGCTTCACCAGGGTCACACAGTTGCTCTGCTAGGCGGTTCACAAGGTCCCATTCTTCACAGCTTGAAGCCTTATCGGACACTTCATTGTAACGTCTAGACAGAGCATCGGCATCAAAGTTGTGTCTGCCAGCTCGGTACTGCATCTTGAAGGAATAAGTTGATAATGCAGCTAGCCACCGGTGACTTGTGGCATCCAATTTTGCTGAGGTCAAAACGTACGCAAGAGGATTGTTGTCTGTAACAACAGTAAAGTTAGCACCATAAAGATAATCATGGAATTTCTCTGTAACACTCCATTTTAAGGCCAGAAACTCCAGTTTGTGTGCCGGATATCGAGACTCACTCTGAGATAGGCCTCGGCTGGCATAAGCAATTACCCGGAGTTGATCATCCTGTTCTTGGTATAGAACGGCTCCCAATCCAATTATGCTAGCATCGGTGTGAAGGATGTAAGGCAACTTCGGATTGGCGAACCCAAGGACAGGAGCGGTTGTTAGCTTAGAAATCATGGTGTCAAAAGCAGCCTGGCAATCAAGCGTCCATCTCTCCCCAAAGGACTACTTTGGATCCAAGAACTTTCCAGCAGGCCTTTTATCTTTGATAGACTGACGAAGGGGTGCATAGCCTCTCGTAAGGACATTAAGGGGTTTTACTATGGTGGCGTAATTTTTGACGAACCTCCGATAATATCCTGCAAATCCTAGAAAGGACTGTAGTTCTTTAAGATTTCGGGGGACTGGCCAGGATTTGAGAGCAGATATTTTTTCAGGATCCGTTTCAACCCCCTTCTCAGATACAACATGTCCAAGGTAACGTACACTGGACTGGAAAAATTTACATTTTTCAGGAGACAGCTTCAAGCCAAATTCCTTCAGGTGGGTAAGTACTCTGAATAGGCGCTTCTCATGCTCCTCTAAGGTGTCAGAGAAAATAATGATGTCATCTAGAAATACAAGGACTTCCTTGAGATTCAGGTCACCCATACACTTCTCCATAAGTCTCTGGAATGTACTTGAAGCATTCGTAACACCTTGCGGCATCCGATTCCACTCCCAGAACCCCAACGGTGTCACAAATGCAGTTTTAGCCTTATCAGCTTCACTCATTTGAATCTGGTAATATCCAGATTTTAGATCCAGAACCGTAAACCATCTGGAGCCTGTTAATGCTGAAAACGACTCTTCAAGGTTCGGCAGGGCATAGGCATCTTTCACAGTTTGTAAATTTAATTTACGATAGTCAATGCACAACCTAACATCACCATTCCGCTTCCGGACCACCACAATTGGGGAGGCAAATGATGACTCAGACTCTCGGATGATGTCAGCTTCAAGCAGATCCCGCAAATGGCTTCGAACAGCTTCAATGTCATGGGGATGGATCGGCCTAGCTCGAAGCTTGAAAGAGGCTTCATCGTGGAGCTTGATATGGTGTTTTACCTGGTCTGTACAGCCGAAATCAAGATCATGGTGAGAAAACACTTCAGGCATTTGGTTGAGCTTAGATGTTACTCGCTCCTTCCATTCAGTTGGGAGAACCGATTCACCAAAATGTAACTCCAAAGTGCTTCTTTGGGAACATTCTGGAACTAGAGGAGTGTTTACAGTGTGCTGAGCCAGGATGATAGGTGACGAACCAATATCAGCAATTACGGTCATTGGCGGAATAAGAATATCCTGTTCAGACTCGTTCATAACGAGAACAGGAACCTTATAGGGAGCATGAGTTGGGAATGTGATGACACAACTCTGGACACATAGCCCGCCAGGGAGGGGGGATACAGGATGTTCAATCACAGCCCATTGAACTGTAGTTGGACTGTCTATTCTGGCAGAGCCTTCTAGAACAATGGTTTGACCAGAAGGGATCCGTACTGATGTCTGACTCAACAACTTTCACGGATCCTACTCGACCCAGCTGGCTTTGTTGGTGCTTCAGTTGTAGGAGCTTTAAGACTGCACTGTACCCTTTAGCCGTAGGTTGAAAATTAGAGATACCACTGCTGGTATATCGCTCATATAAAGGCTCCAGAGTATTCATGCCAATAAGCACCATTGAAAAACCCTCAGGATGACCATCGGGTACAATCAAGGAAGGCAAGAGTCTGTACATCAAATTCCTCTCCCAAGAACTCTTTATGAAAACCTATGGTCATCTCTACATACCCCAGGTATGGTACTGACTGACCGGCGGCACCTTCTACCTGGAGTAAGTCGTAAAGTGGCTTCACAGGGTGATCACTGAGACTCTGATTGTACAAAGAGACTGTAATTGTGGTGACCTGTGAACCTGTATCCAAAAGGCAAGGGTAGTTCTGTCCAGCAATTTGGACAACTGCAGTACATTTTGAACCCACCAAACCCTTTGGAAGTTGTATGGTTACATTATCTTGGACTGTGACAATTCTGCACACTTGACAATCTTTTTTTCATTTGGACAGATTTGATCCCCTCTGGCCCCCGTCTGTCCCACAACAGGGACTGAACTTAGTTTAAATGGGCGGAATTGGAAGCGTTTTGTTGGTTGCTATTGAACAGTTTCTTTTTACGAGCAACCAGGGTATAATTTGGTTCATTCTCACACTGGGGACGGATGTGACCATTCTCACCACACCGAAAGCAATAACCAGGTTTTGCCGGAGTAAGTGGGGAGCGACGAGGCTGCTGATTAGTGGCCCTGGCATGTGGCTTACTATAGGTGGAAGTCTTAAGAATAGGGCTGGTCCTTGACGGCCTGGCCATTAGCATGGCTAACGGTCGCTGGACTCCAGCTAATTGTTGAGCCAGTTGCTGGGTGATGTTAACCAAAGCAGTAACTGCAGTCGCATCTTCAGGGTTAACACGAGCAAACTGGGCATGAGATGTAGCTTTCTGTCGTGTAGACCCGAGATATTGCTTCATTCGTTGAGCTTTTGCTGCCTCTCGGTCCTCTTCAGTGCGCAAGAGGAGCAGCAGTTCAGCAGCAGCAGTTCTTTTGTTTTAGCTGGAGCTCAGCAATCAAAGAATTGTCCCAGCATCCACGACAAAACTGGTTCAACAAATGCCGATTTACTTCAGACCCTATGACTCCACCCCTTTTCATGGCAGAATTCAGGACAACCTGGAGCCGTTGGAGGTAGGCAGATGGTTTCTCGCCGGTATCCTGAAATGTATCCATGAATCTAGCAAACAGTTCGTCCCCATCTTGAACAGTAGCATATGCAGAATCAAGAGTGTCTAAATACACTATAGGTAACGTGCTGGTACTCAATTGCTTTATCATGTCTGCTGCTGGAGGAAGGAGGCTCTCCACTCTCCTTCTTGAGTGATGGAGGTCGGACACAGATGGATCCTTCAACAAAAGTTCTACTCCCGACCGCCAGGAGTCATAGTCAGCCTCATGAGTGGGTCTGGGAACCCGACCTGAGAAAACTCTGAGCCTCTGATGATGTACTGCACTCTCCTCATTCTTCACAATGTGCTCTACTACGTAGCGCTGAACCTCAGGTGGATGGACATCAATGCTGGAAATTGAATGTCTCATACCTGGCTGCCTAGGATTAGCTGGGTCACTGCAGGGCTCAGTGACAGACCTGGGGAGCGGCAGTGTCCACAAGGGGAACAGGACTGGCTGATGGAGACTGAGTTGATTGCTTCACTGATGGCTCTGGCAGCGTAGGCGACCCAGTTACTGATGGATCTTCCACATGAGGCGCAGGGCAGAGCTCAGAAACCGAAAGTCCAATCTGAGACATCGTTGTTTTGAGTACTTCTGTGTAGTCAACCCCAGTTAATTTGGCTAAATTCTTCAAATCTGACAAAAACAACATAGTTTTAGCTTTAGCAAGGTGATCTGTACAAACAGAAGATAACTCCAAAATACAACATGTATGTGTCTTTTTAGACGAGACCCATGTGTATGGCAAAATGGGATGCAACGATGCCAAAGCTGCACCGGTAGTAAATTCAACCACAAGCACACCATCATACCCCGATTCGGTCTCAGAAATTTCCTCAATTTTATCAACTGACCCATATTTGCTTAAAAACTCAATAACTTCATTACTCCCTGGTTCAGTTATGCCCTCCAACAACACAGCATTGGGTATTTTAATACCACGCTTCAAAAACACATCCATTATTCTTACGGAACTGCAATATAACCCAAATAAATAACTCCAATGCACATTAAACTTACCAATTCCTCCTGGCTGGCTCGCCAAAGTTATGTAGCATCTATAAGTGCTGCAATTATAAATCAGAATATTGTACCAGTATCAGAAGGTTCTAGTTTGGCTCAAGGAGGAAAAGGCGAAGTTCAATGATACACAGAGTCAAGGCTGCAGTGCAATTGTGAATTGTATTACATATAGAACAACAAGTATTTACAATATTTACACGTGCATATAAGTAGTATCCAGTTCAAATTGATTAATGAACATACAACAATCCAGTATTTGATAAAGCATAATAACAAAAAAAATGCATAAAGCCACAGCAGTTCACAACACACAGCCCAAAGGGGTCCATAATGGAACAGTTCATAAGCTCTGTATTGATGTATAGAGAATCCCCAAAAGGTGTGTGCAAATGTCTCTAAGGGTGTGTGTGCAGGTATATCAATTAACAGCTGCAGTACCTCCTACCACGCCGATAGATGAATGCATCCCAAAGCATCAGTTTTTGGGCCTATTGGCTCGCCATCAATGCACAGAACCTGGCCTGTACGAAACGGGACCAATTAATACATCACTCTGGTTCCAAGCATCTCAACTATTAATCACCATAATACAATAAAGTCATCATATTATCATAATCTCAATTAATTTGTTCCATGTACATTCTTCAAATTAAATACTGCATATAGCAATATAAATAATTTAACAATCAACAAGAGTAGTCTTATAAATAGACATCAATACATATCATCAAAATGCATTTCAGAATCAAAAAGGGTAGTTGACAACTTCATAATACAACAATATTAAGCTTAATGTATAACTCAGTTAAATAGGCACTATATATATATATATATATATACACATACACAGTCAGACTCAGTATAATTAAAGTACAGCCAGCACCAGCTATCCGATCCATATACACATACAATACACTATTAGCACCGTATAACAATGACAACTCACCAGTTCCTGTGTCATTAAGTCACTCAACAGCAGTCAAAAAGGTAAGGGCAATCTAAAAGGTTGACATACATAATTTAAACCATGAGTTAAATTAATGAAATGTTTTACCGACTAAACGCCCACCTGCAGCAGCACAACACACCAGCTCCCGCACACACACACCAAACAACAGCACGCGGCCATATTTAAAGGGAAATGACGCAACCCTCGGTTTCAGCTTTGTGAAGTCCCGCGACACCCCGCGAACACAGAGGGCAACCGCAAATAAGGAGAATACACCTGGCAAGATAGCTGGGTTACATAAGGGATGGACTTAAGTTCATTCTCAGCTTTGCAAATTCAACCACTATAAAAACAGAGTATGTACAAAATCTGGGATGCCATGCAAGCCTCGACTGATGATACAAGCAGCCCATTTATACCAACAAGTCAGTAAGAATTTGACAAAATGGCCTTAAATCATTGATAATGAGTCTAACACTAGTTTGTCATGTGGTAACAATGTTCACAACATTAATAATATAACATGTTAATAATAATATAAAACTTAATAATTGAATCCTTTTCTGTTTTTTCCTCCCTGCAGGTAAATGCTGTGCATGGTCTATATCTGACGGGGCATCTCATGTGTGCAAAAGAGCGTATCACTGCCTCTGCTCACTGTGACACCTGTGCAGTTCAGCTTGTGTCGGTCTCCTCCTCGGCAACTGCACACTGCACCCAGAAGAGCCAGTCCAGTGCAAATCAACAGCATCCTCAATCAATCATCATCCTTAAATCAACCTGAAAGCTCTGCAAAGGCAACAAAGAACATACTGTACCAGACACTTTCACAAAGATCAGTCGGATTTGATATTGATGGCCAATGTCGACAAGTAATGTGTAGAATAATGACCTGTAAATGAGCCCAAGAACAGAATATTAACATGTCACAAGAAAAGCATATATATATAAGCAAGAAAACTCTTTGAATGAGAAGGTGTGTCCAAACTTTTGGTCTGTACTATCTATCTATCTATATATATCTCTATATATATCTTTTTGGATATCAGTTTATTAATTTACAGATAAGGTAAATTTGTTTCAGTGTAACCTTTGATAACAGCCAACAATTTTGTTGAGAAATCCTGAAGAAATGATAATAGAACTGGAAATATTAACCATTTAGAAATTAAATTATGGGATCAAACCCAAATCCTTTTTTATGTGATAATTCACCCAAAAATGAAACTTGTGCCATCATATACTTATTTTGATGCTGTTCCAAACCTCTGTGACAAAATAGATTTTGAAGGAATCTTTTTTTCTGAGACATTTTTTCTAAATTTCTTCTTTTATATTCCACAAAAGTCATTCAAACTGGTTTGGATAGAGGTGAGTAAATGACAGAATCTTAATTTTTGGGTAAACTATCCCTTTAAGAATCAAATAATGATTATTTTTTATTGTAAGATGGTTTACAATTTATTTTAGATTCTTATAGGACTCTTTTTTGATCCTACTGTAATTGATTAAAAATTTTGACACTTAAAAAAAAAAAAACACACAGATGTTGATTTTTTTGTCTCGAGTAAGACAGTTTGACATTCACGTTACATGATTTGAAACATTTTACAGTGCACCGCAATAAAATAAATGATCATTCAAGTTTTCATAACCACTGGCCAAATTCAACTTAGTCATTTTCCAAAACCGCTAAGCAAATATATACAGTTTCAGTACATACCACATAGAGACGCTGTTGTTGCTGCTGCTCTTGTTAAATATAATATAAATATCATAAATATACGCTGAATCTGACTGCTAGCCATGGTTTGTTTTGGTTGGTTTTGTCCTCACGTAATGTCACAGCTTCCAAACGCTATCAAAGCAAAAGCCTACTGGCGCTTGTGATTCTTTAGCTCCTCCCACACGTCACGCCTACAGACGCTCGTGTTTTTCCGGGAAAAATCGGTACAGACTATCTTTCTCTTATGAATATAATAAAACTAAAGACTTTTTGGAGTTATGAAGGATGCAGTACTACTCTATAGGTACTCAAGATTAACAGGATATTGAGTGAAAACGAGCATTTCATCCCCCCTTTAAATCATCTTTCGGAGCAAGGGGGCAGCTTGCATACTTTGCGTATAGGGAGCATCAGCTCTGCTACCAAACAATTTTCGTAAAGTGCATTAACGAATTTGATGTAGTTTTTGCAAAAATGGACATTAGGCTACATTTCCACAATACTTCAGAGTATTATGAACAAACTTGGTATGTTTTATAACAAGCATGACCTGAGGGCATTTGAGTCGTTTCCGCCTAGTGCCACCTACTGGTCAAAATATATAGACATTTGACATGTCTGCTTATAATTTATAAATGGCTTGGTCAATAATCATAATATTGGTCTCATTACATTCAGAACTGCATACTGAATCGAACAATACCTTATTTTCCTATGTTCCTTTCTTGTCATCACCAATTGTTGAGTATTGTATTAAAATGCTGCATCACCAAATGTCTTTACCCGGAGTCTCCAACCCTACTCCAATAGTCAAAACCAGCTCAGATTTACCATCTTGCTCTCTTAAACGTTTTAAAGCATGTTGTAAGCAGAAATGTGTCAAACAAAGGAAATCCATATTATTAATTATTTACACAACATAAACTATATCACTGTTTTCAGAGATGAGAAAATCATTTATTTTTCAGAAAGATCATTTAAAATTCTACAGTTTTTTATCAAAACATCTCTGTATGAAGGGGGGGGGGTATTTTAACAAGTAGAACCAAGAACTAAGAGAAGAAGTTAGCAGCCATTTTCCTATGTCTATTGGGAACTCCAGATAAAGTTTGAGCAGGAGCTGCAGCTCTAGTGTGACGTGAATTATTTCCCAAACCCTTCACAACAGAATTTGCCACTTGAATGAATTGCCCTTCTTCAGTGGGCTCAGTGATTTTCTTTTCGTCGCAGTTGGGATGAAAATACCTGTAGTACATAATTTTCACTAGTATTCCAATGGCGTACAAACCCAGTAGTGTCGGAATCACCATATACGGGTTTAAGGATCTCCAGCAGCCTGCATACTCAAACACCCTCCAGCACCAGAAGCCCAGCAGCATCATTGTGTCCAAAGCCATGAAGCTATAATAGAGAATTGACTTAAATTTTATGCTTCCTGTTGATATATTAAACCAGCAGAAGTACCAGATGAGTCCAACAGAAGCTCTGTAGAGCCATTCCCAACCAGAATGTTCCATGTAATTTGTTTTCTGGCTCCAGGCCGCTAAAACCAGCAGCATCCACAGGGACAGGAAGTGAGCTATGATGTAGCATGGCAATACACTGCAGAAGAGTGCCAGAGCAGTTACACGGGGAATGATCAGCAACAAGTTCCACAGGAAGTAGACACCAGTGGAGATCCAACTCATCTTGCGTTTTTTAGGAAGAAAGGCACGCATGTTGCGGTGGTACATAGCAACGCTACTGGAAATTGCAGCAGCTGATGTGAGGATTTTTAAACCTGTAACAAAAAAAACATTGCATGTTATTATTAAACAATATCACATGATGCATTAGTGCTGTTCTTCATAATAGTCACAGCTAGTGATGGGTGCTTTCAAAACACTGCTCTGTGAAGCTTGGAAACCTTTGATTAATTTAAAATGAATCATTTGTTTTGAACCAGTGATTCAGAGGGCGAAAACCGCCAAAATAATTTCTCTAAGTATTTTGGCATAACTGTTTTTAAAGGTTTTGAGATTTCAATGGTTTGCCGCTAGGGGCGATCTCCATGAACCTCTGAACCAGTGTTTATTGTTTTATATGATAGTAGATAATTTGTAATTGTTTTAGTTGTAATTATTAGTCTTGTTGATCTGATTAAACAAGCTCTCCATAAAACAAACAAAACAAGCCCTACAAATAGTTATTAATATAATAGATCTGCTATGCTTCTGCATCACAATAAGAACTGAAACTTGCTACTGCCAATACATCCACAGATATGCTTATGTAGGCATGTATGTAATACTGCTGCTGCACATGATATAACCTACGAATATAGCATACATGCAATCACCCCCTAGCAGATCTATACAGGTGGAGCTGGGGAGGGGGAAGGGCTTGGATTCTGAATGAAAAGAAACCAATCAGCTGCGCTGTGTGAATAATTATGTGATTACATCAGACTGAGTTGGAACCTTTTGGTCTGCGCTATCTAGAGTTTCATGACTTCGTAAAACATAATATTATAAATGACACTTTATATTTAATGGCATTATATGATTTGTTAATTGCATTTAAGAGATTGCACTTTCAATAAAACTTTGCAACTGGTTAAAATGGATATGTTTGAGCTGAGTTTTGGTATGGTGTTGCAGGTGCTAAATGATTGAATGAATTTCCCAGTATGGGTTCTTTCTTACTTTACTTGGTTTAGGGACACATAAGAATTATGATCTGAAAAATAATTAGGTAGGTGCTCTGGATTTGAGACAGACCTGTAATAAGCTCCAGCTCTCCTCTCTGTAGGATTATAGACATCATGAGTGTGAGTTGTGGGGCACTTTCAGAGAATGTCTCAAAAAGACGAAGCATCTGAAGATCGTGGCTCAGGTACACAGCTATACCCTCTGTGAAACTATTAGTGTGCTGAAGAAAATGTGTTGTGGAGATCTCTATCACTCCAGCATACCTGTGAACACAAGGTACTTGCTTTAACTCAAACAACACTTAAGCAAAATAATATTATAAACAACAGTGAGGCCACAGTTTATTAAGATGTGTAAATAGTTTGAGTCCTGTTTCAGTTCTCAATCACATTTGTGTGAACAATGTTTTTAAGTGCTCTATTTTATTGAGCATTAGTCTTGTAAAACAGAAGTATACTTAATTGTAGCTACTGAATGTGCACTTGCAATGTATAATACTTCAAACCTTAAAAGTTAACCATATTTCAAAGCAATATAAAGATATACTCAAGTCCTAATTAATTGGGTAAAAAAGCACTCTAGTTCAATTAATTGCATTTACAGTTTTTCTCAGTCACATTTTTCGAAGCAGGATTAACATTCTCTTAACTGAAAGTGAAATTGCCACAACAGTTTACACCACAAAAAAAGAGAAGTCACTGACTTTTTTGAGACATGTAGGATTCCGCTTACAGCACTTCTCATTTATTTTTCTCATTTATTCTCATATATTTTACAAATTTATGGTATCTGTAAACAGTGATTCAGAGTCACACACCTCTGACTGTCATTCAATTATGTGTAAGAGTTCAATGCTGCAAGCAAATCGATGTAAACAGAGACCAATAGATTACTAGAAATATATATATATATATATATATTTTTTTTTTTAAGTAATGCCTCGTAAATAATCGTGATTGTGTTATATGTTAACTGAAAATTCACCACTGCTCATTCATTTTTACACACTCTTTTCTTTTCCATTTACACCACCACCACCACACATTCTGAAAATTGTCTGAAAACATGGCATTCACTTAAGTATATTCTTTTGAAGTATATTATTTCAGTAATAAGCAGTCTTTTTGTAAAAGTATGCTAAAGCGTACTTTCTCACAACAGTATTCAAGGACAATTGAGTAGCAAATCTGTCACAAACCTGAGGTAGACTCCAAGCTGTAGGAAGTGGAATGGTTTGATCAATGAATGCCGGGCTGTAAATTTCTCCACCTTAGTCTCAATCTTCTCCAGTAACTCAGAGTACCAGAGCCAGCTGAACACCTGTAACAACACCGAAGAGCCCAGCAGCAGAAAGATCATCACTGCCATATACACATAGGACCCATCCTGATAGAATGACACAACAGTCCAAATGTCCAGCGCTATATCCAGCAGGAACAATAACAGTCCTAACAAAGTAAACAGATACTCCAATAAAGTGTAATGATAAGGGAAGCTCTCCTCCATCTTACCAAGTGAGAGAAAACTCACAGTATAATAATAATAAAAAAATTACAAAAACCTCCCTTTAAAAAACCTCCTGGGTCTATCCCGAAACAGAAAGTAATCTTTGTGCTCTTTCATAAACTCCTTCTTTAAATAAGTAGTGTCAGAATGTAGTGATGTCACAAACATGTCTAGACCAGACTGGTTCAAAGTAGGATATGCTCTCTTCACTATAGGGATGGGAACCGAATATCGGTTCTTATTCAGAACCGGTTTTGTTCTTTGAAAAGAACCGGAACCGTGAGCAATTTCTAAGTTTCGGTCCTGAAAACGGTTCTTGTGCAACACGTGACCAAGCGCTGTGAGCAGCCTTGCGCCGCTGTTCTGAGTATTCTGCATTTCGGGGGCGTGGCCAAGATGGCGAACGAGACACACGTTTTGTGTCCTGAGAGAGTAATTTTCTTTTTGCACCATGTGAACAACTGTAACTAAAATCGTTTACGCTTGTACAGTGTGAATTTCTAAAACGCTGCGAGGGAGTAGTCTTATGCTTCGAGTTTTTTTGTTGTTGTTGTTTGTATTTGATATATCATTTAAACGATGGCAGAGAAGAGACCTGTAAAGAGCAAAGATAAAATGGCAGCTGGGCGAGTAAAAGATTCGCTTGAACACATGGAAGTGCACTTATATGCACGTAAGAATGATGCAGGTACCTATCCGATACCTTTGCCCGAATCAGAACCTTGTACTCCAGATTCTAAGAGAAGTTGGCCCGAACCTACACTCGGGGAAGTACAAGACAATATAGTCAAGATATTGGTGGAGAAAATGAGTCAGAATACAGCTGATCTTAATCAAGAAATAAAACAAAACCGTGAGTGTGTCAATTCTTTGAAGGAAGCCACAGAATACCTCTTTCAGGAGTTGAAGGATGTAAAGTCAGACATCTCTAATATGAAAACAATGAGTGAAGAAAACCAGAAACGGATAACGGAGTTGGAGGACAAGCTCAATGAAACAGAAAGGTACCAGAGACGGTGGAACTTGCGGCTGTATGGACTGGGAGAAGAGGAAGGAGAGGATTTTAAAGCTCGAGTTGTTCAAATCTGCCGCTTTGTCATTCCGGATAATGAGGACGCCTGTCAGCAGCACATTGATGTCAGCCACAGAGTCGGCAGGAAGAACGCGGAGAAGATTCGTCCAGTTATTATCAGGTTCGTCACCAGGTCTACAAGGGATCTCATCTGGAAGAACGCTAAAGGATCTGAGTATTTAAAAACTAGGAAGTTGCGTTTTGGGGAGGATCTGACTACAAAAGACAAGGAGGCTCGTAACAAACTGTGCCCTCAGATTGATGCTGCACATAAAGAAGGAAAAAGAGCTTTCTACGTGGGAGCTAAAGCAATAATAGATGAAAAAGAAGTTCGAAAAAAAAAGTTGTTTGCCTCGTGAGGTGTTTTTCTTTATTTGTATTATTATTATTTATTTTATTTTTTTTATACACCTGGTCTCTGATTGAGATGTTAATTTATAAGCTCCATTTTGGAGTGCGTTGGACTTTAAGGTACATGATATTTATCATCCCTCACGCTGATAGATTCATCTTAATATACACACTGGATAACTGACTGACTATTTATTTAGTTACATTGTTCTTTGGCGTTTGATAGCCTGTTTTCTTCACGGATTGATTTTTTTTCTACACAATGTCTTTATGTTTATACTTGTTTAATGTGAGGGGTATTCGTGATATGTTAAAAAGAAAAGCAATTTTTTTATATCTCAAGAAATTCAAGGTGGACTTTTACTTTTTGCAAGAGACTCATGCTTTAGGAACTGACTATACATTTTGGAGGAATCAATGGAGAGATAATCTTTGGCTGTCTTGCGCAAGCAGTAATTCTGCGGGTGTTGCGATTTTGAGTGGAATGTTTAAAGGAAAAATACTTAAAAGTAATGTACACTTATCTGGAAGATGGGTAATTTTGATACTAGAGACAGAAGGTAATATTGTTATTTTAGGTAACATTTACGGATATAATAACAAAAATGAGAATCAAACTTTGTTGCAGAGTTTTGAAGAGGAGTTTCTCTTTCATCATCTCGTGTTCGAGATCCACCTATGGGAAGGGCATCCGTACCTGACCTCTGCAGAAGCATCCAATTGCACCAAGTCTGGCTAGACAAACAGAAGCGCGCAGCCAATGCCAGGTAAGGGCCCGCCCCCTTACCTAGGGGTATAATAATGGCTGCAGCGCTGCTATTCCCCAGTTGACATTCGCTTCTCGCGATCTCTGCATTGACACAGTTCGGTTGGATTACGATGCTCACCTTCGTGTCTTCAGGAGGACATATCAATTGATCAGCCTCCGCCAGACGTGACTGTCGTCTTGTGTTCTGCATTCAGGGCCGCCGCGCTCTCGTCGTTTTCACCTGCTCCCACGGCTGCCCGCCACGGATTTTTCCAATTTCTTCTCCGGTATGTCGCTTTCTGTACATAACGCTTCTCCGGGGAATAGCCTATCACGGGCCTGCCCGGCCACGTGTGGAGCATTCATCACTGCTAAGGACCTTCACCCGTTCTGCGTGGTTTGCTTGGGCCTTAAACACGCTCAAGAATCCTTGGAGAACGCGGAAAATTGCAGTCATTGCCTTATGCTGCCCAAAAATGTTTTACGACGCCATCTTAAGGTTTCAGCGACCCAGTGCTCCGAGCTCAGTTTTACTGACTCAGATCTGGGACACGGTGATGACGACGCGCTACCGGGGGACTCCCGGGGCGCCTCCTCACTTGTTTGGGCTGACCAGCCCAATCCCGCATTCCCCGAAGAGGACATCTTCGCGGGCAACCTCATGCTCGCCAACGAACCGGCAGGTTCCGGCGATGAGGATGATGCGGCCCTTTTCGGGGTCTCAGAGGACGAGGATGCCATCCCGCCCTCTGGCGTTCCCCAGGCTAGCGGCCACGCAGCCCTGCCTCAGTCCATCCTCCTGGAAGTGTGTGAGCGACATTGAGTGGCCGGCTCCACAGAGCGCCACTGACCAGGAGAGGGATATTTGCGACGGAAAAGTGTTGGGATCTCCTCCCGGTCCGGGGAAACAACTCTTCCCCGTCCTTCCAGCGTGTGCTAAGCATATGAGGCACAACTGGAGCGAACCGCTCGACTTCAAACACGGCCTTTCGGGCCTTGAAGTAAAGGATATGGCAGCTCGTGGTATGGGCGACCCCCCCGCTATCGAGCCTTCCATCGCCAGGCACCTTAACCCCGCTCAGGGCGGGCTGCTTACTCCCCCTAAGCCGGTCTTGCCCAACAAGCTGGACCGTTTTTCTGCCTCAGTTCACCAGGCCGCATACAAGTCCTCGGCCTTGGCTGTCAGGTCCCTGAACGTCTCGTCTCTCCTCTCCGCTTACCAGGCGGTGATTTTGGACGAATTAGGGCAACAGCTAAAAAAGCGAACTCCTTCTCTACACTTGTGGAAGGATATCCTCACGGTGAACGACCTCGTCCTTCGTAATGCTCGGCAGGCCGTCCAAGCCTGCGGGCGCTCTATGGCGCTTTCTGTGGTGGGAGAGCGCGCGCTCTGGCTTAACCTGTCAGGCCTTCCTGACAGTGAGAAGCGGCGCATCGCGGGCGCGTCGATGTAGCCCGATTGGGCTCTCTTCGGCCCCGCCGTCGCATTGATGCAACAACGGTGTGACGACAAAAAGAAGGAGGACTAGGCCTTCAAGTTATGTCTTCCTAGGGGGAAAAATCGACTCCCGCCGCGGCCGCGGCTGGAGGACCATCTAACCCTACCCCCATCGACTCGAAACGTAAGCGGCCTGCCTGATGTTCGATTGATGGAGGCATCGAGTCCGCGTTCATGGGCCACGAGCCCTTCGGACTCTCTCCCTGTCCCAGGACCCCCGTTCAAAAGACGCAGGGTCTCACGCGGATGGATCGATTCCTCTCCGTTCGAGGCTGCCCAGCCCATGTGTTTAATGAACGTTGTGTGTTCCCCCCTCACGTTCAGGGGGTCTGTTGTGAGGAAAAGTGCAAAAGCAGTGTCACCACACTGCATACACTCTGTTCCCCTCACCCAACCAATAAAGGCTTCGGCCCCAGTGTTTCCCCAACACAAAACACACAGAAAAAAAACCACATTAAAACAAACGAATCAAATGAATTCGTTACGGAGAGAGGATCTCTCACTTGCGAATCACGAATGGGCTTGGCAAACTGTTTCGGCTCCCGAGTGGGTGATGCGTTCTATATTGCAGGGATACAGACTGCAGTTTGCAATGAAACCCCCACATTTCAACGGCGTTCTCTCTTCACACACAGAAGAGAACGCCTCACACATTCTGAAAGAGGAAATATCCTCCCTCCTAAACAAGGGAGCGATTCAGGTGGTGCCCCCCACTCTGATGAATCAGGGATATTCTCGTTATTTCCTGGTCCCAAAAAAGGACAGCGCTCTCCGCCCTATTCTGGACCTTCGTGTGTTAAACAAACATTTGAGGAAATACAATTTCAGAATGCTGACTCATGGCTCACTCGCCCGTGCCATAAAACAGAACGACTGGTTCACATCGGTCGACCTGAAAGATGCTTTCTTCCATATAAGCATTTATCCGCCACACAGGAAGTTTCTTCGTTTCGCCTACCAAGGCACATGTTACGAATTCACAGTTCTGCCGTTTGGGCTCAGTCTAAGCCCCCGGTGTTTCTGTCTGTGTGCGGAGGCGGGTTTAGCACCCATGAGAATGTCAGGTATGAGGATTCTGACATACATAGACGATTGGCTAATCATAGCCGAATCGAAAGAGAAAGTGTTGCAGGACACCTGCCGTGTGCTCACGCACATCACATCTCTCGGGTTCAGAGTGAATGTGAGCAAGAGCAATTTTACACCCAGTCAGAATGTCATTTTCCTGGGTTTGGAGTTGAACTCAGTCTCCATGCATTTGCGTCTCTCTCAAGAGCACGTTTTCTCTCTCATGAACTGTCTGTCGCAGTTCAGAGAGGGGGCGAAAGTACAACATCGCACATGCCTCAGGCTGCAGGGTCTTATGGCTTCATCAATCCAGGTTGTACCGCTGGGACTCCTGAGAATGAGAGCGTTCATGAAATGGGTTTTGTTACTACATTTCAGCCCGACGCGCGATCTTTGCCGCTCTGTAATAGTGACGCGCGCCTGCTCGGCAGCCTTGCGCCACTGGAAGAGCGCAGACTTTTACTCACATGGAACCCCTCTGGGGACAGTTATGATGCAGAAAGTTGTGACGACAGATGCGTCCTTAACAGGCTGGGGTGCCACCCAGGAGGGCAGAACGGTGAACGGTCTGTGGCCGAGCAGACTACGTTCAGCGCACATAAATTATTTAGAGTTTATGGCCGTATGGAAAGCTCTGAATCATTTTCTGCTTCACCTGCAGGGACATCATTGTGCTCGTACGCTGCGACAATACCACGACAGTGGCTTATATCAACCGTCAGGGCGGCGTGTGCTCGTCGAAACTTCACGCTCTAGCTTACAAGCTTCTAGTGTGGAGCGGGCGGGTTTTCCTGTCGTTACGCGCGACTCATGTTCCCGGCCTTCTAAACAGAGGCGCGGATCTTCTATCAAGGGGAAACCCAATCTACGGAGATTGGCGCCTTCACCCGCAGATAGTGGATATGTTATGGATGAGATTTGGACAGGCAACCGTAGATCTATTCGCCTCGCGCGAAAACTACCATTGTCCTATGTTCTTCTCGCTAAAGGACGTGGACGCACCCCTCGGGGTAGATGCACTGGCCCACCCGTGGCCCAGAGTGCTGCTGTATGCCTTTCCTCTCCTGTGCCTGATAATTCCTACACTGACCAGGGTGAGAGAGCAGGGCCTGTCTCTCATTCTGATAGCACCCAGGTGACCCAAAGCACCATGGCTGGCGGAGATAATCCCTCTGTTATATGCCAAGCCGTGGCGCCTGGACTAGTGCTTTCCAGAAGAGCGACCAGCTCTTTATTTCATGGGCATCCACTAATGGAGGGAATCCTATTTCTAAGCAACGCCTCTCACATTGGCTTGTGAACGCTATAGCTATGGCTTATGAATCAAAGGGAATGCAGCCACCAGGGAGCGTCGCTAAAGGACATCTGCTCCGCTGCCATTTGGTCTTCTCCTTATACCTTAGTGCGTTATTACTGGCTGGTTGTCACCAGCATCTCGGTAGCACATTCGGTTTTAGGGGTGGGGTCCTCTTAGCCCTTCCCTGCAACCGCGCTGGAAGAGGTGAAGAAGGAGTGAATGGACCGGCTGGCCATGCACATCCCTGTCACTAGCATGTTTTTACATTCCTTTTTCTGGGTGTATTTATATGCACATTGGTTATCATGTGTGTGATGCTAACATTTTTTCATGTGCTGCATATGCACAGCAGTCACGACTGTGCATCAGTATTGCAGGTTCATGAGTATGGGACGTGTCAGGCACCGCCTCTCTGGGGCGACCGTCCTTCTCTGGCTTTCGGAACCTCACTGTGAGTGTATTGGGCAATCGGGGAGCTGTCCATGTCTCTCCCATAGGTGGATCTCGAACACGAGATGATGAAAGAGAACAATAGGTTACTGTCGTAACCCCGGTTCTCTGAAACATCGAGTGGAGAGATCCACCAGCTTTGCCCCGCTTGCCACACGAGAAGCGAATATACTTAACTGGGGAATAGCAGCGCTGCAGCCATTATTATACCCCTAGGTAAGGGGGCGGGCCCTTACCTGGCATTGGCTGCGCGCTTCTGTCTGTCTAGCCAGACTTGGTGCAATTGGATGCTTCTGCAGAGGTCAGGTACGGATGCCCTTCCCATAGGTGGATCTCTCCACTCGATGTTTCAGAGAACCGGGGTTACGACAGTAACCTATTGTTTCAAGCAGTGTTAATTTCGTTGACTAAATATTTTCTTCATTATTTTCGTCAAGAATACATTTTTGCGGACGAAAACGAAACGAAAACTAAAAAAGAAGGCACTGATGGAGACTAAAACTATGACTAAATTGATTGACATTATCGTCAATGAATAAAGGACGAGACGAAAATAGACTGTGACGAAAATCAAATCAGCAGACGGGAGAGATGCGAGGAATGAACAAAAGAACCGGCAAAACGGAACAGGCGAGACTGCATGAGAGAAGAGAACCAATCAGAGCCTGACTTATTGAGACGTGAAGCGAAGGTTTTCAGTTTTTAAATGAGCTCCCGGGAAGACGGCATTCGAAGAGGTGATGTCTAAAAGAGCGACAAAATGTCCACAGCTCACTTCACGTTTGACGACGAACAAAACAAAACAAAGCGTAAAGCACGCGGAGCGCTCATTCCTGGCAAGAACACAACCAATTTGAAAAGACATTTACAGACGAGCCACCCGGACATTTTCTCAAATATAATTTCACAACGATGTTCTTTTGTTTATTGAGTTCGTAGATGTTGTAGCATTAAATATTACGAACTGAAAAGTACTGTAAAATAGCCCCTTCTTCAAGTTAGATGAGAGCACAATACTAATACCTAATATTATGATACATACATTTGATTAATACTAATGTTTAGTATATTTTATAATATTCTACTTGTTGACAATATCATAAATGTTTATATATTAGTCATGTAAAACGTGAATGTTCACATCCTATCATTATACATACTAATCTAGCAATATTGTAGTATTTAAAACATACAATATTGCTAGACAAATGAATACCTTATAAAATCTTGTTACTTTTTTTATCCACCCAACTTATTAAATAGTTACTTTAAATGTATGCACTTATTGTTCAGCTCAGCTGTAAGCTTTAAGGTCCTGGACCTAACTTTATTTTTCTTTTATTGATGGTCAATTGGCAGCTAGTTATTGTTTACATTATCACGACAGTGTTTGTTGCTGCATAGAAGCTTTTGAATCGAAATAAAGACACAGTTGTGTTGAAATAAAGTTCAATTTGTGTTTTATATATTTTGGTTAAGTTTGTTTCCTATACAAGCTGTAGAAAATTGTCTAGTAAATCTGTTATTGATTTTAGTCTTATTTTAGTCGACTAAAATACCAAGCAATTTTAGTCTACTAAAATACCAAGCAATTTTAGTCGACTAAAATAAGACTAAAATTAAAACAAATCAGATGACTAAAACTTGACTAAAACTAAAAATAATTATAGTCAAAAGACTAAGACTAAAACTAAATTAAAATTTCGTATCAAAATTAACACTGGTTTCAAGATTGTTATCAAAATTTTCAAATGATACTTTGGTTTAGGGTGGAGACTGGAATACTATCAGTGATCCTTTATTGGACTGTCTGCCCCCAAGACATGGAAGAAATCATTGTTATTATATTATTAATGACTTATGTTTACATCTTAACTGTCTTGATGTATGGAGAAATAGGAATCCTGGCAAAGTTGAGTTTACTTGGAGTAGTAAGGATGGTTCCAAACAATCCAGAATTGATTTTTGGTTTTTATCTGAAGATTTAGTACAAAAAGTTAAGGAAATTAAAATAATACCTTCCATTCTTACGGATCACAAAATGATTGATGTTATTGTTAGTTTTGATAGTTTGGCCAGGAAAAAATTAGGGTTTAATTATTAGAAGTTAAATAACTCTCTTCTTGAAAATGAACAATTTCAAAAAGCTGTTAAAGATATTATAAAGGATTCTTATAATAAGGCAAACACTTCTAAAATGTTTGGAAAACACTGGGAATTTATGAAGTATTCAATAAGGAAATTTGCTATCAGATTTGGGAAAAAGATGGCCAAAGCCAGAAGGTGTAACGACAGGTAAAAGAGGAGGAAGCAATTGCAGGCAATCAGATGATGTTTATTAGAAAGAGAGTCCAGAATGTTGGCAATGGCAAGGAAGGTCTACGGTGGCGTGAGAAGAGCTGGATGGTGAAGTCGATGGTGCAGGTGAAGGTGGTCAATGGTTGAAACCAGGAACAGACCGGAACACTGACACGAGGACGACAACACGAACCCAATCCAGCACACGAACACGGAAGACGGAAATCCAACTAGGACACGGAAACATGAGAGAGGATCTGACAACAGAGAGAGAGCGAGGTGAGTATAAGTAGCTGAGGTGTGATGAAGATCAGCTGGAGCGAGACAATCAACACCCAGGTGATGACAATCAACTAAACGAGCACATGGAGACAACGTAAGTACAAAAACAACCACAAAACATGACACGGAGGAAACACTGGATTTCCTACCGTGACAGTACCCTCTCCCCTAGGACGTCACCTGACGTTCCCAGCCTGCTTTACCTGTAGATTGTAATCATCTATAAGGTGGTGATCCAATATGTCCCGAGCAGGAACCCAGCTTCTCTCCTCCGGACCGTAACCCTCCCAATCCACCAAGTACTGAAAACCGCGTCCCCTCCGTCTAGAGTCCAGAATACGATTAACCGAATAGGTGGTTTCCCCATTAACGAGACGAGGCGGGGGGGGAACCGGGGCAGGCGGATTAAGACGGGAAGAAATCACCGATTTAATTTTGGACACATGGAACACGGGATGAATCCTCCTGTACGCCGGAGGAAGGCTAAGACGCACGGTTACCGGATTAATAATCTTGGTAATAGAAAACGGGCCAATAAATTTGGGAGCAAGTTTGTTAGAAACGGAACGCATAGGAATATTCTGGGTAGAAAGCCACACTCTTTGACCGACGACGTAACGGGGAGGCTTCGACCGGTGGCGATCGGCCTTAGCCTTGGTGCGCGACCTAGCCTGGAGCAGAGCTCTGCGAGCTCTGGTCCAGGTGCGGTGACACCTCTGGACTAGTGCGTGTGCGGAGGGGACCGAAACCTCGGATTCCGTACTGACAAAATTAGGTGGTTGGTACCCTAAACTACACTTAAATGGAGACATGCCCGTAGATGACACTGGCAAAGAATTGTGTGCGTACTCCACAACTGAGAGTTGCTGACACCAGGACGAAGGATTATTGGAAGCCAAACATCGCAAAACCCTCTCGACATCCTGATTGGCTCGTTCGGTTTGACCATTGCTCTGGGGATGGAACCCGGAAGAAAGACTAACAGTCGCTCCTAACAATTTACAAAATTCTCGCCAAAATTTGGACACAAATTGGGGACCCCTGTCAGAAACCACGTCTGTCGGAAGGCCATGTATGCGGAAGACGTGGTCAATGACAGCTACCGCTGTTTCCTTGGCTGAAGGTAATTTGGGCAAGGGAATAAAATGAGTCGCCTTCGAGAACCGGTCCACTACGGTTAAAATCACCGTATTGCCTTTAGAGGGCGGGAGGGCAGTGATAAAATCTAGCGAAATGTGGGACCAGGGTCTTGAAGGGACAGACAGCGGTAAGAGTAACCCATCTGGAGGTCGATTGGAAGTCTTACCAATAGCGCAAACTGAACAAGCCAAGACGAAATCGTGGACGTCACGAGCCATACCAGGCCACCAAAATCGTTGCTTGACTAGAAATCTAGTTCTACTAACCCCTGAGTGACAAGCAACACTGGAACAATGACCCCACTGGAGAACGTCTGACCGTAACCCCTCCGGCACAAACAATCGGTTCGGTGGGCAACGAGCCGGGGGCGTTACCCCTTCTAAGGCAGTCAACACCTTCGATTCGACCTCCCATCTGAGCGCGGAGATAATGATGGTCCCCGGTAAAATGGGCTCGGGAGTAGCAGTACGATCGTAACGCTCAAAAAGACGGGATAAAGCATCGGGTTTGATGTTTTTGGAACCCGGCCGGTAAGAAAGTGTAAAATCGAAACGACCGAAAAACAATGCCCACCGAGCCTGCCTGGAGTTAAGTCTTTTGGCGGTTCTAATGTATTCGAGATTCTTATGGTCCGTCCATACAATGAAAGGTACACCCGACCCTTCAAGCCAGTGACGCCATTCTTCCAGTGCAAGTTTGACTGCCAACAACTCTCGATTGCCAATGTCATAATTAACTTCTGCAGGAGATAAACGGTGAGAATAATACGCGCATGGATGCACCTTTCCGTCTGAGGATGCGCGTTGGGACAACACTGCTCCTACCCCCACCTCTGACGCGTCGACCTCCACTATGAATTGACGTGAACGATCAGGGGTGACGAGAATGGGAGCTGAAACAAAGCAGCTTTTCAGATGGCAAACGCAGCCTCGGCTGCGTCTGACCACCTGAACGTCAAACTAGGGGAGGTCAAGGCGGTCAGAGGAGCGGCTAGTTGGCTGAAATTGCAAATGAAACGCCGGTAAAAATTGGCGAACCCCAGAAATCTCTGCAGGGCCTTGCGAGACTCTGGGGATGGCCAATTTACCACAGCCTTAACCTTCTCAGGATCCATGCGAACACCCTCAGTCGAAATGATGTGTCCTAGAAAGGAAACAGACTGTGCATGAAAAACGCATTTCTCCGCCTTGACAAACAATCCATTCTCTAGCAACCGCAGAAGCACTCGTCGTACGTGTTGCACGTGTTCCTGGAGAGACGAAGAAAAAATCAATATGTCATCCAGGTAAACATATATGAACAGATCGACCATGTCTCGCAACACGTCATTAACGAGTGCTTGGAAGACTGCCGGCGAGTTCGTTAGCCCGAAAGGCATCACGCAGTACTCAAAATGGCCTCTAGGGGTGTTAAAGGCAGTCTTCCACTCATCCCCCTCCCTGATGCGGACCAAATGATAAGCATTACGTAAGTCCAATTTAGTGAAAACGGACGCTCCCTGCAACCTCTCAAAAGCTGAAGACATAAGCGGTAAAGGATAGGTATTCTTTACCGTTATGTTGTTCAGCCCTCGGTAGTCAATGCAAGGTCGCAAGGATCCGTCCTTCTTTCCCACAAAAAAGAACCCCGCCCCCGCTGGAGAAGAAGAAGGGCGGATAAACCCCGTTGCTAGAGAACTGGATATATATTTCTCCATGGCCGCCATCTCTGGAATAGACAAAGAATATAACTTGCCCTTAGGCGGAGAAGTACCTGGCAATAACTCTATCGCACAGTCATAGGGACGATGAGGAGGAAGAGAATCAGCACGAGACTTACTGAACACCTCCTTCAGGTCGTGGTACTCCGCAGGCACGTTAGCCAAATCCACTGCTTCCCCCTGAAACACAGACTCAAAAACATTAACACCAGCAGACAAAAGACAAGACAAATGACATTCCTCGCTCCAGCTAATCACAGATCCGAGGCGCCAATTGATCCTGGGGTTGTGTTTCTGGAGCCAGGTGTGACCGAGAACAATGGGGGATTGAGGTGAGTCCGTGATGTAAAATGAAATCTCCTCCGTATGGTTGCCAGACGTGATGAGGGAAACAGGTAAAGTGGTCTGTGTGATGACTGGCAGTTTGTGTCCGTTGAGTGCAAAAGGTGCAATGGGGTGTTTGAGGGACGTGAGAGGAATGTTGAGTTTAGTGGCAAACTTAAAGTCCATGAAACTACCCTCGGCCCCAGAATCCAACAAAGCGTGATGATCGAGTGCGTGGGTGGACCACCGTAGACTCACCGGAAGGAGTGTCGATGTAGATGAGGTCTTCCTGGCAGAGATCCCACCCGATAGTAGCCTCAGTTTTACTATCGGGCTTGGTCTTCTTACCGGACAGCGCTGGATGTGATGTTCTTGGCTGCCGCAGTATAAACATAGTCCCAGGGATCTCCGCCTGATCCTCTCCTCCCGGGAGAGCCGAGCTCGCCCCACCTGCATGGGTTCAAGATCTCCCGGTGGGCTGACCGCAACCTCTGAGCGCTGACACTGAGCCTCCGGTCTGTTCGCGAGAACTGCTCTCCCCCTCCGTCTGGCGGCTTGATCGAGTCGGTTGTCCACTCTGATGGTGAGGTCAATCAGGCTATTGAGAGAAGTGGGGAGCTCGACGGCGCGGATCTCCTGTTGGATGCGGTCAGCCAACCCATGCAGGAAGTGATCCCACTGCGCCTCTTCGTTCCACTTACACTCCGCCGCCAGGGTGCGGAACTCAATCGAATAATCGGATACGGACCTGTCCTCCTGACGTAGGTCCGTGAGAAGTCTAGCCGCTTCCCTCCCGGCGACGGAGCGGTCGAAGACCCGTCTCATCTCCTCCGAAAGGGCGTGGAACGAGGCACAGCAGCTGTCTTGGTTTTCCCACACCGCCGTCCCCCAGAGGGCAGCCCTTCCCGTCAGTAGTGACAAGACGAATGCCACCTTCATTTCCTCGGTGTAGAACGTGCGGGGCTGCAGGGCGAAGTGCAGAGAACAATGAGATAGAAATGATCGACAAAACTCTGGCTCACCCGCATATTTCTCAGGGATGGGGAGGCGTGGTTCGGGCTGGGAAATCCCCCCGGAGACGATCGGCGGTGTGGGTGGCGTGGGAGGCGCAGCGGGTGGCGGTTGTTGTTGGTGTTGAGTCTGGAGAGCGAGCTCGGACACCTTCGTCACCATTGCTTGGAAGGCTCGACCCATCTCATCTATCGCCTTGTCTTGGCGATCCATACGACCCACGGCTCCCTGCAGAAATTCCTCCAGATGAGATGGGGAGCGATCGCCTGCTGCTTCCATGATGGTCAGATCCTACTGTAACGACAGGTAAAAGAGGAGGAAGCAATTGCAGGCAATCAGATGATGTTTATTAGAAAGAGAGTCCAGAATGTTGGCAATGGCAAGGAAGGTCTACGGTGGCGTGAGAAGAGCTGGATGGTGAAGTCGATGGTGCAGGTGAAGGTGGTCAATGGTTGAAACCAGGAACAGACCGGAACACTGACACGAGGACGACAACACGAACCCAATCCAGCACACGAACACGGAAGACGGAAATCCAACTAGGACACGGAAACATGAGAGAGGATCTGACAACAGAGAGAGAGCGAGGTGAGTATAAGTAGCTGAGGTGTGATGAAGATCAGCTGGAGCGAGACAATCAACACCCAGGTGATGACAATCAACTAAACGAGCACATGGAGACAACGTAAGTACAAAAACAACCACAAAACATGACACGGAGGAAACACTGGATTTCCTACCGTGACAGAAGGGTTAAAGAGGATTCCTTAATTAAAGATATAATTTGTATATATGAAAAACATAATTTGTCTCAGATAGATAAAGACATGTTGGTGAAATTTCAATTAGAATTGGATCAAATATTTGAGAACAAAGCTAAAGGAGCATTTGTGAGGTCAAGGCGTAAATGGTTGGAGAAAGGCGAAAAGAATTCAAAATACTTTTTCAATTTGGAAAAAAGAAATACAGAACTCTTCTTTAAAGAGACTTAGAATTGGTGATAAAGTTTCAACAGACTCAAGATAGATCTCTCAGTTCGTAAAAAGTTTTTATAAAAATGTATATACAAAAGATGAAGGTATTGGAGATGCACGGTCATTCTTGGAGAATATAAAAATAAATTCTATTGTAATAGATGAAAACTTGAAAAATAATTGTGATAAAGGAATAACACTGGATGAAATAAACAAAAATATTGTCAAATTGAAGAAGAATAAATCGCAGGGTAATGACGGTCTATCCGCTGAATTTTATCAAACCTTTCGGGAAGATCTTTCTGTATTTCTTTTACATGTTTTTAAGGAAATATTGGAAGCTAAGCAGATGGTGCCTACAATGACTCAAAGTTTAATAGCACTTATTCCAAAGTCAGGTAAAGACTCACTTAGTATTGAAAATTGGAGGCCAATACCATTAATTAATAATGATGCTAAATTGTTATATGCTATATTTGCAGAAAGGTTGAAACTTTGTTTGGATAAATTAATCGATGACTGCCAGTCTGGCTTTATGCGTGGCAGGTATATTGGAAATAATATTCGGTTAGTCTTGGACTTAATTGACAAAAAATTTTCTAATTCATGAAGAAAGTTATATATTATTTGTTGATTATTATAAAGCCTTTGACTCTGTGGATCATTCATTCTTGATGGAGACTCTAGGTTTCTTTGGCTTTGGCAGTAATTTTATAAGAGCTATTCGTACAATTTATAGTAATTGCAATACTTCAATTAAATTACCTTTTGGAACAACTCCCAGATTTAACACTTCTAGAGGCGTAAAACAAGGAGACACTGCAGCTCCATTCTTATTCTTATTAGTTATGCAGGTTTTGTGTCTTCACATTAAAAATAATCCATTTCAAGGTATTTGTTTACTTGACAAAGAAATAAAATGTTCACAGCTTGCAGATGATACAACTATTTTTTTAAGAAGTAACAGAGAAATAGATGCAGCACTTAGGTGTTTAGATATGTTTTCATTAGTCTCAGGCTTAACTGTAAATATTAATAAATGCGAACTGTTTCCAATAAAAGATATATCTGATGGTGTGGTGGAATTGTGTGGTATACAAGTTAAAACCCATGTTTCTTATTTGGGAATCAAAATTTGTAAAAATCAGAAGGAAAGAATTTATTTAAATTATCTTCCATTGATTGATAAAATACAAAATAAATTTAATTCTTGGTTAGAGATTTATCTTTGAATGGTAGAATATTACTATCAAAAGCTGAAGGACTTTCAAGATTATCTTAAACAGCAATGGTTTTAGATACTCCAAAGTCATTTATTAGTCAAGTTAATAAGAAAATGTATAACTTTATTTGGAAGAATAAACAACATTATTTAAATAGAGACATTCTAGCTAATTTATTTCATCAAGGTGGTTTAAATCCTATTGACTTTGGAGTATCGTCTCGGTTACGTAGGGTAACCCTCGTTCCCTGAAGGAGGGAACGGAGACGCCACGTCGGTGAGCGACGAATATGGGATATCGTTTCGATAGACCAATCTACTTCGAGTGTAAACTAAACGAGCCAATGCACATTGGCATGCAATTATTGCATCCAGCTGCCACTGATTACTGCGTGAGTATAAGAGGGCAGCAGGTGCAATGCATACCAGTTTTTCGCTGAGGAGCCGAGCCGGGAACCCGGCAGCTCAGCAGCGGTACAGGAACCATGGCTACGGGACGTGGCATCTCCATTCCCTCCTTCAGCGAACGAGGGTTACCATACGTAACTGAGACGTTCCCTTTCAGTCGGTCACTCTCGACGCCACGTCGGTGGCCGACGAATATGGGATCCCTATCAAAGCGCCATGGGTGCTGCCCCTTCCAGTGCCCTGTGCGAGCCACCTGCGCCCCTATTAGGTGTAAGCCGGGGCTCAGAACAAGTAGCTCCACTCACCGTTGTCAAAGTACTACCTCACTGGGTGAGATTGGATAACACTGGGAAAACATACCCGGTCCGCTTGGAGCCGGGACGCTGCGAAAGCCCCATCCTTCCCGAAGGAGGTCTCGGAGGCAAATACACATATAGCATCCATTTAGGAGTATAAGGAAAAAATTGAGGTGATTAAAACCCTCTTGGGAAGGCAGAAGTCTGCCAGGGAAACACAGGCTCTAAGGCTATACCGTGGACTATACACATACGAGTACCGCTTAGGTCTCAATATGGAACCCAGCCTTCCATGGTTCTCAAGGATTCATCATGAAGGCCTGGCGCCAGACGTTCCGCCTCGTCCAGCTACCTAGGGTGATGGAGGATCTCAACAGGGTCTACAGTATGGACACTCTGGAACAGTTTTAGCAAGCCGACACTAACCGGGGCCTCTCAGTGCCACTACCCGTTTGAGGTGAGAACACAGGAGGATACCGGCTCTACACGAAGGCTATAGAACCTTCCAGCCTGCAGCTCTACAAATATTTGTCAACGAGGCGCCACGAGCCAGCGCCCAGGAGGATGCAACACTTCTAGTTGAGTGAGCTCGCAACCTGAATGGGCAGGGCACATCCTGAGCCTGATAAGCCAGGGTTATGGCATCTACAATCTTAGAAACGGCATTCCCCTTCTGCCGGCCTCCGTAACAGACAAAGAGCTGGTCTGAGGTCCTGAAGCTTTGCGTCCGGTCCACGTAGCACCTTAATGCTTGGACAGGACAAAGCAAAGCCAGGGCTGGGTCTGCCTCCTCCAGGGGCAGCGCTTGCAGGTTCACCACTTGGTCTTTGAAGGGTGTAGTGGGAACCTTGGGCACGTAGCCAGGCCGGGGCCTCAGGATTACCTGGGAGTCAGCCGGCCCGAACTCTAGGCACGAATCGTCGAACGAAAATGCATGCAGGTCCCCTACCCTCTTGATGGAGGCCAGTGCAAGCAGGAGCACAGTTTTCAATGAAAGAAACTTTAGCTCAACTGAATGCAAAGGCTTGAATGGGCCCTGCTGTAGTGATTTAAGCACTAGAGACAGGTCCCAAGAGGGTATACAGGGGGGCCGGGATGGATTTAACCTCATGGCCCCTCTAAGGAACCTGATGATTAGGTCATGCTTACCCAAAGATTTCCCATTCACGGGGTCATGGTACGTAGCAATAGCGGCAACCTGGACTTTGAGGGTGGAGGGAGACAGCCTTTGCTCCAACCCTTGCTGCAGAAAGGATAGCATGACTGCAATCGGGCATCTTCGGGGGTCTTCTCGGTGAGAAGAACACCACTCAACAAACAGGTTCCACTTCAAGGCATAGGCGTGTCTCGTAGACGGTGCTCTTGCCGAAGTGATGGTGTTCACTACCTCTTGGGGTAGGTCACCTAGAACCTCCGCGTCCCATCCAGGGACCAAACATGGAGTATCCAAAGTTCTGGAAGCGGGTGCCAAATGGTACCCCATCTCTGAGTCAGTAAATCCCTCCTCAGAGGAACCGGCCAAGGAGGGGCTGTCGAGAGGAGCACTAGTTCGGGGAACCAGGTCTGAGTAGGCCAATATGGAGCTACTAGCAAGACTTGCTCCTCGTCCTCCCGGACTGTGCCAGTGCGTCCGTGCCGAGAGTTCCCTCGGTCAGGGAGTAGAAAACCTGGCAGTTAGAGTTGTCTGGGGCATGAAACAGGTCTACCTGAGTGGCTCTGAACCGCCTCCAAATCAGCTGGACCGTCAGGGGATGGAGTTACCATTCTCCTGAGAGCATTGCTCAAGACAGCTCGTCGGCTGTACTGTACTGAGCAGGCCTGGAATGTGAACGGCGTGAAGTGACCTCAGAACCTTCTGACTCCAAAGGAGGAGGTGGCGGGCGAGTTGCGAGATGCGACGAGAGCGCAGACCACCTTGGCGGTTGATGTACAGTCGCAGTGTTGTCAAATCGGACCAGCACAGGCTTGCCTCATAAGAGACCTTTGAGACGGTTCAAGGCAAGGTGCGTTGCTAACAACTCTTGGCAATTGATGTGCCACTGCAGCTGCGGGCCCGTCCTAACCCCTGAGACTGCATGCCCATCGTACGTGGCCCCCCAGGCGGTGGTGGAGACATCCGTGTAAACCACAGCATGCCTGGAGATCTGCTCTAGGGGCACCCCTGCCCAGAGGAATGGAAGATCTGACCACGGAGTGAGGGTTTGGCGACAGGCCGGTGTAACTTGGACCCGCTTCCACGCCCACCTCGGGACTCGGCCATAAAGCCAGTGCTGGAACGGTCTCATATGTAATAGGCCGAGCGGTCTAAGTGCCGCTGTGGCCACGATATGCCCCAGGAGCCTCTGAAAGAGTTTCAGTGGGACCGCTGTCCTGCTCTTGAACGTATTCAAGCAGGCTAGCACCGATCACGCACGTTCCTCTGTGAGGCGTGCTGTCTGTTCGACCGAATCCAACTCCATACCGAGAAAAGAGATCCTCTGCAACGGCGAGAGTTTGCTCTTTTCCCAGCTGACCTGAAGGCCCAACAGGCTCAGGTGCCGGAGCACAACATCCCTGTGCTCGCACAACTGATCTCGAGACTGTGCTAGTATCAGCCAATCGTCTAAATCAGTGATCCTCAAATCTGGCTCGCGAGAGCCAGTTTTCCTGCAGAGTTTAGCTCCGACTCCAATTAAACACACCTGCCTTTGATTTTCTAATTATCCTGAAGACACTGATTAGCAAACTCATGCGTGTTTGATTAGGGTTAGAGCTAAACTTTGCAGGAAAGTGGATCTCGCAAGCCAGATTTGAGGATCACTGGTCTAAGTAGTTGAGAATGCGAACACTCTGCTCTCTGAGAGGAACGAGAGCTGCCTCCATGACTTCCGTGAAGACACAGGGAGACCGGGACAGCTGGAAGAGCAGGACCTTGTACTGATATGCTAGTCCTTCGAACGCAAACCGCAGAAAAGGTCTGTGGCGCGGAAGTATGGACACATGGACACAGGGCAGGATGTGTCGGATCGCCTCAGTCTGCTTCTGGGCAGCCGAGACTTGCTGGGCCAAGATCTCAACTGCGCCACCGAAGAGGCCGGTCTGGGACAAAGGGGCATTGAGAAACCGTACCTTGTCGGTGTCCCTCATGTCTGCCAGACCCAGCCACAGATGGCTCTCCTGGACCACTAATGTGGACATTGCACGACCCAGCGAACTCGCGGTGACCTTCGTCGATTGAAGCGCAAGGTCAGTGGCGGTTCGGAGCTCTTCCAGAAGCACTGGATCGTGACCACCCTCGTGCAGGTCTTTCAGTGCCTTAGCCTGGTGCACCTGCAGTAGCGCCATAGCGTGTAAGGCGGAAGCAGCTTCCCCGCAAGCCACATAGGCACTGCCGGTCAGACCAGACGAGTGCCTACAGGCCCGGGAAGGGAGCACCGGGTCTCCACGCCAGGAGGCGGCGGACTTAGGACACAGTTGCTCCACTGGATCGGAGGTGCTAGAGGAGTGGTGGACCCCAGAGGGTTGGTTCCCTGCGGGGTTTGCCACCACTGTGACCCTCAAACCACTCGCGCTACTGCCGGAAGTGGTTCTCGTCTGTCGGCCGCCAGAACGAGCCCCAGATCGCGGCCATGGCAACGGGACTCCGCCCCCCTGAAGGTAGCGGAGCCTAGTTTGCAGCTCCGAGATGGTCATATTCCCGCAGTGAGAACATGACTCATCCACGAAAGCCACCTCAGCGTGCTCAACGCCCAGACACGTGAGGCAGCGATCGTGAGGCAGCGATCGTGACCATCACCCGTTGCCAGGTAATGACCGCACCCAGAAATGCACGGGTGAAACGGCATCCTTATAAGGACGATCTGTTGTCTTTACAAAGATGCACCCGTGAAGCTATTTTAGAGAAATTTGCTCCTTAGGAAATGCTCTTTTAGTGCTGAGGTGCACAGGGGAATTGTTCGCTTGCAACATGACAGGGGTAGGGCAACCTGAAGTGTGCAATCCACTCGACACAGGAACGACTGACGCCGAAGCGACTTCTCGCCAATACACGAAGCTTCCGAGAGCGTGCTGAACTCGTAATTCACAGCAGACACAGTTGAGCAGAGCGATACCCCATATTCGTCGGTCACCGACGTGACGTCGAGAGTGACCGACTGAAAGGGAACTAATGCTATCTTTAAAATTAAATGGATTCAAAGTTTTATTAAATCTAATAATCAATTATGGTATTACATCCCAAATTTAGTTTTTGACAAAATTGCCGGTATTAATTTTCTCCTCAATTGTAATTTTGATATTAATAAAATTCCCCTTAAGCTGTCTAACTTTCATAGACAAGCTCTATTATCTTGGTTGTTGGTCTACAAACACAATTTCTCTCCCCACAGGTGTTTGATTTGGAACAATAAATATATTAAACATAAGAATAAGACACTTTTTTTCGATTATTAGTTCAGAAATAATATTATATTGGTGACACAGTTGTTTCGTCCTGATGGTGTTTTACTCTCATATGGAGAATTTTTAAATAAGTTTAAACTTCCAATTTCTGCAAAGGATTATGCAGTGGTCTTTGATGCTATACCTTCTGGTCTTCTTCAGTTGATGCGAGCTGCTGATGCTTTTGATTTGAACATAACTAGTGACTTAAATGTAAAGTTAGATGGTATAAGTATTCTTGATAAAAAATGCAATAATAATTTTCTTAGACAGATTTGTCGGCCATTTAGAATACCCCCAGCTAAAAGTTTTTGGAATTCCAGCTTTAAGGACATTAATTGGCAGGAGGCTTTTAAAATCTACAGGAGATACTGTGTCATCAATAAGATTCGCGAGGTTTCAGTTAAAATTAGCCTATTCATTGTATTTATCCAGTAAATGAGGTTATTAAAAGATTTAAGAAGGATATTGATTTGAAATGTGTTTTTTGTCATTTGAATGATGAAAGTATGCCATCTTTTTTTATTGATTGTATTTTTGCTAAATTATTCTGGTGTGATTTTAGGATCTTCTTTGAAGAGATTTCAGGAATTGACATTACTTTAGAAGAAAATGATGTTTTATTTTATTATGATAAGCCTTTAGAGAATAAATCTTATTTCGTTATTAATTTGTTTATTATACTAGCGAAATATCACATTCATAAATGTCGATGGTCAAAGAGTACACCTAGTTTTTTACAATTTAAATTTGAGTTACGTCAGTATCTTAAAGTGATGGAATGTGTAAGGAACTCTAAAGCAAAAAAGACTATAGATTGTTGTAAAGCCTTGAAATGTTATCCTTTTTAAGGACTTTTGTATACTTATTTTGTAGTTGGAGATATTAATTAGTTTTTCATACCCCTCTGTATATAGTTCTTTTTTTATTTTTTTTATTTAGTATTTACCTTTTTTCCACAATTATTGTCAGGTTGAATATACAGTATTTATATTTTTGGGTTTATTACTGATTTCACGAGTTCACATCTACGTATATTAATTCAGTAAGGTTATGCGTATTTGGCGTGCTGTCCAGGTGGAGGGCTCCGAGCTCGGGATGTGGCCCGAACCGAGAGTACTGCCCCTGGTTGTGGTAAGAGTAGATGGATCTATAGTGAGGAGAATGGGGTGGAGGAGGGATGCTGAAAACTGTCAATGAACAGAGGTAGGTTCTGCTGTTATTTATGCCTTGACATTAGTTGATTACTGATTGGTCTCCACTTGTGTTAATCAGGTTAATGAACTGCGACAGCTTCTTTGTTAGCGTATTTGGCGTGCTGTCCGGGTGGAGGGCTCCGAGCTCGAGATGTGGCCCGAACCCAGAGTACTCCTCACAAAACAAGAGAGGAAAAGGACAGCCGCCGGACTACGAACCCCCCAAAACGCAGAGATTTGGCGGGCTGACTTTTTTTTTTTTTTATCGTGGTCGTTGGCCAGGAGATTTCGCGTTGCCTCTTGCAGAAGCGGAGGAGCAGGCAGGTCCTATTAGTTGATGGATGAGATAGAAGAGGTTACGATGTCGGGAAGACAGGTTCTACCGTCTGCCTGTGAGATGTATTGATTTATTGACTAGATGCGTAATGTGTCCGCTGGGAGGCTGAGACTCGCTGGACAGATATGGGAGATGAATTATGTCCCTGCGTCCGCTGGAAGACTGGGCTTGCTGGACGAAGAACAGGAAGAGATGCATGCATACTTCGTCCGCTATGAGACTAGTGCTCGCTGGACAGGCAGAGGAAAAATAGGTATTTACTGTGTCCGCTGGGAGACTGAGGCCCACTGGACAGGTAGAAGGAATTAGATATTTACTGCTTCCCCTGAGAGACTAGTGCTCGCTGGACAGACAGGGGAAACCAATAGATATTACTGCGTCCGCTGGGAGACTGAGGCTCGCTGGACAGACAGGGGAAAAATAGATGTTATTGAGTCCGCTGTGAGACTAGTGCTCGCGGACTGATAGAGGAGACAAATAGGTATTTTCTGCGTCCGCTGGGGGGCTGAGGCTCGCTGGACAGACAGATGGAAGAAAAATAATAATGAGAAATAGATATTTACTGCGTCCGCTGAGAGACTAGTGCTCGCTGGACGGACAGTGGAAACGGATAAATATTTAATGCGTCCGCTGAGAGACTAGTAATAACATATAGCATAATAACATAAATTATGTTGAAGAATAATGTCAAAGTTAACAAAATATAGGTCATTCTGACCTCGCACCGAAAGATCTGGTTAAAATACACCACATCCTGTCGGGTGTTTGCGCACGGCCTGGTCGCAGAAGTTTAAATATTTGAACGCATCCGAGGCTCAATTTGGATCTGAATTTCCACATGCGTATGTGATCGGAACTCCACGCGGCTCCCGCACTACTTTCTAGCCGCAAACCTGTATTTAGCGTCTTCACCTGAAAATGTATTGATTTATGACGCACGGTCTGCGCCGCTAAAGGAGGCGGCCTCAAACTGCGCCTCGGCCGGAAAAAGCCGCGGTGAAAGGCTGAGCCGCTGCGAGAAGTGAAAGAGGCTTGCTGCGGGAAGTGAAAGAGGCTTGCTGCAGTAAGAACTGAGGAGCCGGCTGGTTGAATGCCTGCTGGTGCTGCGATTCCAGCGCTCAAAGAGAGCCCGGTCTTGATCGGGTCAATCGTGGCGTCAAGCGAGGCGAGCTCGAGCTTTGCACGGTCTATTGGCCACGACATGTGGCTTGGCAAGGAGAGCCACTGTCGCAATGACGTTTGATGGTGCTCAACGCCCGTGTTTAATGATCATAGTCAGCAAAAGTAGCAGATCTGAAAAATCACCGGTATGGATATCCTTGCTGGAAGGAAAATTTGCGTCTGTGATAAGATGACAGACAGCGCGAACCGGGATTCTGAAAACTGTCAATGAACAGAGGTAGGTTCTGCTGTTATTTATGCCTTGACATTAGTTGATTACTGATTGGTCTCCACTTGTGTTAATCAGGTTAATGAACTGCGACTGCTTCTCCTGAACTTTGTTATAAAACTACATTTGTATGTGAATCATCACTAAATAAAGCATTATCCCGTAACCCCTCATTTACACTGAATACATGTGTGGCGCATTACGGCTGCGACAAGGTTTTATTCCGTCCTCCACGCGGTGCCAACTCACACCGGGAGCATATCAGAAGCGGAGCAACTGGATGCATGAGACCATGTGATTCGCCTGTCCGACGTGTTTTTCTGATTTTGGGGTTTCAAGTACCATGGGTAAGTTGGCTAAATGTTTATGTTTTGACCGGTGTAATTGTGTTTATTGTTATGTTTTTAGCTATGTCCTACTTTGTTGAGCTGTTGCCGGCATAGTTAATACACTTAAATGTCCACAATAGTGTAAAAAAAAAATACAAATTTGATGTAGGCCTATTGGAAATATTTGTGTGTGTGTGTGTGTGTGTGTGTGTGCTAAGTATCCTAAAAATAAATTTAAATATTTATGTGCTTAATAAAAAATACCCTACAATTTTACTTTTTTATACTAAACTATATTTTACTAAATTGGGAAAACTAATTTTTTTCTTAATTCACTTTAATTGTGGGGAAGTGTATACTGCACAATCCTTATTAATAGAGATATTAAATTAAATAATATATTTTTGAAATGCAATATTAAAATATTGATTTGGTTTAAGATGTAATATTAAGAAATGTGCATTTTGCAATAAAGAAATGCTCCAAATAAAGGTTAATTATTATTTTAAGTGATAGGTCAATAAATATGGATTTGAACTATACAATGAAGTTAATGTATTTTAAATAGATTTTGGTATAGTTTTTTTTTTTTACTAGGGTAGTAAGGAATGACAAGGATAAAATATTTGTTGCTGTGTTTTCGTCCTTTAAAATGCATTCTCAATTATCTCACATTTATTTTTCACATACAGTGCTTGTGAGCAGGAGGAGGACACTGATATTTGTTCTCCTACTTGAAAGAATACAGAGGGGCAGAAGGAGAAGGAAACGGTGTTGGGTGCATCCTCTCAACCAGCGAAGGAGACAGGGTGATTTTTATCATCTTGTGGCTGAACTGAGGCTGGACAGCCAATGCCATCATCTGTACTTTAGGATGAGTGCAGAGCTGGCCCTGAACTGACCAGATAATCAACCAATTACAGAGCTGCCATAGAACCCAAGCAGAGACTGGCTGTTGGATTGAGGAAAGATCATAATGTCATAGACAACAAATTGCTGACCACAAACTCAAGAAAGTTTTTTTATATACCAAATTCTCAGACAAGTATTTTTTATTATTATTAATAAACATCAAATAAACATAAAAAAACAAGTAGCTATTTACAATAAAGAGAAAAGTTTTTCCCTGTACTGGCTACATGTCTCTGTAGTAAGACCCCTCATTGCTCTCGTCACCCTGTGGAGGGAAGGTAATATTCTGAAAGCCTCCTGTCCTTATCCAATCTGTGCAACATTGGCACAAGGCTTAGTGCAAAGTGATACGCTTCATCTAGTTCAGCATCTGGCATGTGTGGTTTTGGAATAGGCTCTTGAAGTAAAGACATCAGCCTCTCCCCAATGTCTGTGGTCTGTGTTTTGTGGCTCCTTTTTTCTTGTGAAGCACGTACCACTACTGGTGAGGATGCCCGCTCCCTAGGGCTACGGGACCTAGAGGGCCTTTGCCTCTCCTCTGAGGTTGTTGGTTCAGCAAGTGATTGGGCCGGGGATGCAGATATGGACCTCTGTATGGTAATACCAGGGGTACTGGATCATTCATCTGTACCCAATGATGACAGTTCCACATAGACTGTTTACAGGGTCAAGTTGCTTTTCGAACTGTATAAAAAGCAACAGCAAAAACAAAATAATTATGTTGATTTGAAATAAAGCCACCGTACTAATCTATCTATCTATCTATCTATCTATCTATCTATCTATCTATCTATCTATCTATCTATCTATCTATCTATCTAAAATTTAAAGCTTTTAAAACTTTTTAAAACTTTCTGGCTAGGCTTTTTCAAGCCAACTTAAAGTTTGTCTACTAACTTTACCCATCTAGTTAGTCACTGCAATGTCTTTATGCCATGCAAAAAAAAAAAAAAAAAAAAAAAAAAAAATCCATAGGAACATTATAAATTTAAGTTATACTTTCTTTTAAAGATTACACTGTTGCTTTAGTCAACAACATTTTATCATTGTTAAATTTAATGTAAATTACATGTTTGAAATTTATACAGACCTTGGCTTTATGTGGGGCAAAAGGGAGGACATTATCTCTGAATATTTCCAGTCCTTTTGACTTCCACCAGCTGATCCACTAGGCAGATTCTTATTTTTTCTGTTTTTCACAAAAGCATCTCTTAATGTCTTCCATCTCGACCTGCACATGTCGACTGAAACAAAGAAGACACACAGATGAATACATTTTTTTTTTTATGTTTACAAATCTTGCAGTTACTGAATTTGTTCATTCAACTAAAAAATGTAAGTTTTCAGTGTCTCAGCTAGTTTGAAAGTTGACTGAACTAGGTTATTTGTCCTCATAACGTAAAAAAAAAATTGTTGACTCAATTCAATAGCAATATCACGTTCACAACATCACTTATCTCGAGATCGCGTCATTCTCGTGAAGGCTGTTGAAGAGAGAAGGTCGTCAGCCATTCTAGTCAGTTTCTCCTCAAAGTTTGGACATTTTACTAGAATAAAACTTTGGTAAGTAAAATATTCGTATTTATTGGCTTAATGTGCAAAATTACATTTGTTGTCTCAGAAGAGTAAGTATGGTTAAAAGAGTCGTATATTCTGTATGTAAGTTACTGTATGTAAATGTTCGTTTCGCGGCACTCTGAAGACTCAAAATAGAAAAGAAGATTCCTACTCGAACTGTGTCTTTTCTGCATGTTATAAGGGAAACGAATGAGCAGCACAGATGAGCACCTCCCTCAGAGTTCTTCTGGAGCGCGTAACTTAACGTTACATTTGATATCGCACGCTGACAGAAGCTTAGTTCTGATGATTTTTTTTTACAGTCCACGGTTCAGATGAAGTTCTGAAGGTAGCGTTACAAACTCTTCTTTCAGTTTTCTGAAGTAACGTTAGTCATTCAAGTGCCTCACTAGAACCTAGAACCCAGTGTAATGCTGCGTGAATATCTGTTTTTATACAGTCTATGGTGAATATACGGTCATAAGTAAATTGCATACGTTCAAATCTATATATTTTAGAATAAAAGTAATAATAGCATATATCTTGTATAAATAGAGATACAATAACGATCGACACAAATGTGTTAAATTTCCTTTTATTGTGTTATAATTCTGTGTTGTGTCATTTAAAAGCATAGTCTGGATGGTATAGTTTGTCTTTGGGATTTAAAAAAACATGTCAATACATTTGACTTTCTCTGTAAAGATTTATTTTTATATGTATGTTTATTATTTTACAGTGTTTTAACATGTTTTTGTATTTTTCATGTTTATGATATTTTGGAATGACAGAATTCAATAATCCTGTGGATTGGCTTGATGTGACATGCATCCATCAAAATGCTATGCAGGCATAATGGAAATGGCATTTACACTGTAGAGTTTGGAAAAAGTTTTAAGTAAATTTATTTATTTATAAATACAGATTTATTGGAGTCTATATGCTTTACAATTGTAAGGCCCTGTTTAATGCATCCCTTTGTTTTTATTAAAGCACACAGGCTCTGCGCAGGAATTCATCAAGGACATGACTGCTGGGATCACGCTTGTGGATGACCAATCTGAGCACCATCAGTCTGCAGTGATGTGGTCCAGGTAATAGAAGAAGAAGAAGAAATCTGGGTGATCTGGGGTTGTAACTCGTTGTGGGATTGTGTACTGTGTTAGACGATCTGGGACTGGGACTAACAGAAATAAAGTAATTCAGGTTAAAACAACTTGAAGTTTAGTAAATGACAATTTTCTTTCTTTTTCTTTTTTGGGTGAACCCTTTAGGAAAATGTAGATATTTGCATTGGAAAACAGCTTCAAATTTTAGAGAACATAATTTGACATTATTTTCCCTTCAGTTTTATTCCGTGAATTTTCTATAGTTGGTATTTAAAATGTCTTTATAAAGTGTTGACTTTATCTGCATTTTCTATAATTGGTAAAGTGCAACACTTTATAAAGTGTTGAATTTATCTCCATAAAACCACCAGAAACCCTGTTTATGGACATAGCCATTCTTTATTATTTTGCTGAATACTGTTTTGAATCCTGAAAAATGTTCAGTGCTAGCATATTGGCCATTAGCAACTTTGCTTAAAGGATTATTTCACCAAAAAATTAAAATTAGGTCATGTTTTACTCATTTTTTTACTCATTTTTTACTCATGTTTTACTCATTCTCAAGGCACCCTATGTGTATACGTTTTTCTTCTTTCAGACGAATCTGATCTGAGTTGAATTAAAAATTGTCCTGGCTCTTCCAAGTTATTTAATGGCAGTAGACAGGTGTGTTTTTTTCTCAGCAGTCCAAAAATAGTCAAATAAAATGCACCCATCCATCAATAAAACGTGTCTCACATGGCTCTGGGGGGTGAATAAAGGCTTCCTGTCGCAAATCGATGCGCTTTTTGTAAGAAAAATATCCATATTTAAAAAGTTTTAAACACTTTTTTTTTTTCTCTTCCACTGACTATGATACGTGCAAGCCTAATTTTGTGAATTTACTTCGTGATTGGCGTATTGTTGTCTCTCCGCTCTTCCATGTTGGTCACTTATCATCGGTGCATGCATGACCCCTATGTCCTATTTTCAGGCTCTCACGAAAATGAGAGAAAAGTGTTTAAATATGTTTTGAATAACATTTTAAATATGTATATTTTTTTACAAAAACACATGGATTCACTACAGGAGGCCCTCATTCACCTCTCAGAGCCATGTGAGGTACTTTTTATTATGAATTGATGCACATTATTTTACTACTTTTGGACTGTTGAAAAAAACACCCACCTATTGCCATAAATATTTTTTTTATATAATCCGACTGGATTTGTCTGAAAGAAGAAAGTCAGGGTGAGTAAAACATACATGGGTTAACCAACCCTTTAAGAGTCATGATTTACTCTGAACATGCAGTGCTACAGACTATTATTTAAAAGGAATACCTATTTACACCAATATATTTTCTGATCATTGTAAAAATAATGTGACAGATTAGAAAGTTAAAAGTGGATTAAGAAAAAAAAAACTGAATATGTTGTATTGGTTTGTCACATTTTATGTCATTCAGAAATCATGTAGAATACCATTGAAGAAAAGAATTTCCCCCCATTTTTAGCATAGTTGGTTCTGAGGGTGTATTTTACACTTATCTTCCAATGGGATTTGAAACTCTTTGTGTTCAGCAAAACAAAGAAATGTGTACAGGCTTTTAACAGTTTAATACAGGAAGTTATTTTGAATGTTTCTAAACGAAACCGTTGAGGAGCACCATTTACAGTTTACTTTCATTTTTGGTTAAATGTTTCAAAATATCTTCCACTTGAAGGTGAATTACAATTTGCATTTATCGGTAGCTGTGCTTTTAACAAAACACACAACTTTAATAGTGTATGTACATATGTGTGTTCATTTGTTATAAATGTATTAAGTAATGTAATATTTTTTTTCTTTTCCCAGCCATCCAGTGACATTAAGGATGCTGAGAAAGAAATTGAAGAGGGCATTCTGATTGTAACTGAAGAACAGCAATGTGATGTGCTTCCCAAGGAATAACCAACATTGGTCTCATTTGGACATCCTGTCATCACTGATATCTCCCATGTCCCCAAGGCATTTGGACTCCTAATGGGTCTGTATGCAGTGAACATCCACTACCTCCAGCGCATTAAATACACCATTGAGGTTCTGCAAAAACTTGTGAAGATCAGCTGCTCCCACCGTGTGCTCGCTACCGCGGCAGGAACTGTAGGTGTTGGCGAGTGGGGGATGTCCAGCGCTCTCTCCACCCTCAACATCACAAATAATGTGTCCTTAAGCAAGGCACAACTTCTCCCCGGGCGCTGCAGCATAATTTTTTTTTTTATAAGGAAATGTAGGTTCTTTTGTGCCTTTCACTACATTTTAGAATGTACACTAAAGTTTATCATGTCATGACTTGGAATATGCATGTTCTCATGTAAACAAATGTTGTTTCCCCTCTCATTTTCTTAAACAGTATGTAGACATTTTCAGTATGTAGCATTATGATGGGGGACGAGTTTGGAAACTTTCAAGATCTTTCTGATGTTAACACCTCTGTCTGGTCATGTTGTGCTATGAAATTTAGAATCTGACTGTTTAGATCTTTGTGCTTCCATGTGCATTCATTCCATTTATATCTTATTATACAGAAGTACAGTACACACATTTTTTGTAACTAATTGTGATGTTATATACATATATCTTGGTTTCTCATTTTGACCATGACTTACATTATCGTGGGGGGAGTGCATGTGAACTTGTGCAGGGTTAATATGCAGAGTTCAACCTTCTGATTTTCATATTGAGTTATGAAATTAAAAACAATCACTGTGGTTTTGATCTGATGAATTGAAATGCAACTATTTGTTTCTCAATCCCATGCCAATGTTATTTATTATACATCACACTTTCAAGTGTCGGTTCAGATCTTTAGACGTGTGTTTGTATTTTGCATTTTTAGTTTTGTTTATCAATTATCAGTTGATGTGTTGATAGCAAATTGCTTGTTCAATCTAAATGTGAATGAAAGTGTTGTCTCTATCATTAAATAAATTACGTAGCCGGAACTACTTCTCTCTGTTTATGTCTATAAAGAATCACAAAGGTACTGGGTTACTCGGCCGCGGTATCCCCGAAGCATTAAAACATAAAAAAAAAGTGTTTTGTCATCTTTATTTAAACATTTAAGGCAGTGGGGTAACATTTGTTTATGATTATTGATCGAAGTAAAAAAAAAAAAAAAATCCCTGTTGACACAACATGATTTAGTTGACTGGACTAGAAAATAATAGTCAAGTCAACTTAAAGAAATTTGTTACCTGGACTAACTCCACTCTAATTTGAAGTTGTTTCAACAATAAATTTTTGGTCAAGATAACAAAAATGTTTTAGCCAGCTGGGTAACTAAATATTTTTAGTTGACTCAACAAATTCTTTTTTACAGTGTACTTGGCTTCTGGAGATTCAATGGTCAGCTTAGCATTCAGCTATCACCTAGGGCATGCAACTGTCATGAACTCTGTCCATATGGTGTGTGCAGCCATTGAAAAGGTGATGATGGAGAGGTTCCTACCCATGCCAACACAAGACACTTGGAAAGAGGTGGCCCAAGGATTCTGTGAAAAATGGAATTTCCCAAATTGTTTGGGAGCAATAGACGGCAAACATATAATAATACAAGCACCACCACTGTCTGGAAGTCAGTTCTTCAATTACAAGAAGACCTTCTCCTTAGTGCTTTTGGCACTTGTGGATGCTGACTACAGGTTCCGATTCATTCAAGTAGGGGACTTCGGAAGAACCTGCAATGGTAGTGTGCCAGTTCGGATTTGGGGAGGGGAATGGATACCAACACATTGCATGTGCCACCCAGTACCTCTCTACCTGGTGCTGCCCACCCGGGTGATGTGCCATTCGTCATGGTTGGTGACGCAGCTTTCCAACTCAAACCATTCTTGATGAGACCTTCCCCCAGAGCAAACCTCAGTTACAAAAAGAGGATTTTCAACTACAGACTTTCAAGAGCAAGGATGGTGGTTGAAAATGCTTTTGGCATTCTGTCCTCCAGGTAGAGAATATTTCTTAACAGAATCAACCTGCAACCAAAAAATGTTGACACACTTGTGATGGCTGCATGCATCCTTCACAATTTCCTGCTTGTCCCCAGCGAAAACCAGAGATTGCTGGATGAGGCAGAGCAGGTGGGGAGACACATGGCACCAGTAAGAAACATGGGAGGAAACAGTGCGTCAACAGAGGCCTGTAATGTGAGGGAGGTCTTCTGCACCTACTTTACCTCTCCTGAAGGCAGTGTGTCATGGCAGAACAGGATGGTGTGATCAAAAAGCATGACTTCAAAGCTTATTGAAGTATCATGCTAGGATTGTAAAAAGCTGAAAAGTGATTATGATCTTAAAAGACAAGTATGCTGTATTGGTAAAAAGCTGTTTTGGCCAAGAAAAAAAAAATAAAGTTTTTGTTTGAGAACTTTGGTGTGTTAAACTATATTTGTCCCATTGTCATTAATATACATACTGGCTTCAACTTGGACCACTAAATAAATAGACTGCTATTGTTATGCAAGTATGAGGGTTAGATTATTTAGTGTACAGGTAATTTCAAGAGTGATAAACAAAGTTATAGAACATATTTAATAGAGATCAGGGGAAATTCCAAATAATTGCTTAAAGCTGCGGTAGGGAACTTTTGATGCTCTAGCGGTTAATAAACAGAACTGCTTGCGTCTTGCGGAAGAACATCGTAGCCGGAACTACTTCTCTCTGTTTATGTCTATGAAGAATCACAAAGGTACTGGGTTACTCCGCCGCGGTACCCCGAAGCAATCTAAAATAGTCCGAATATAAACACTTATTATAGGTGCACCCTAGTGATTCAGGACAAGCTAAAAACACAGTTTCGAAAATGGATTCATGATGTACTCGCTTATTCTATACATTTTTCTACATTTTGAACACAAACAGTGTTATGGACCGCAGCTCTGATTGGTTGTTTTTTACCGGGAGCGATGGAGTTTCTGCAAATGGCAATAGGACCACTGGGAGGAGCCAGAGGAGCTTGATTCTTTCACAGATTATCTGTCTCATATTCTACTGTCAGGACATAATGACAGGTTTAACAAATATGTAAAAAATATTTTTTTACGAAAGTTCCCTACAGCACCTTTAATTTCGAAATATAAAGTTCAATACTCTGGAAAAAGAAAAAGCCTCAAGTGGTAGACACGATTCTCAGCTAAAAATTTAAATGAATTACTAAAATGTATACTTTGAATGCCATGTACTTCACTTTGCATAAAAGACATAAAATACATAAAATGTACAAATGTAAATCAATTCTGTTGACTTCTGAACAATAAAAAAAGTCCAATGAAAAAACTGAGCCCTGAAACAAAATTTGTTGAGTGCATTAAAGTAACATTAAAGAGTGTCTATTTACACCCGCCTTGTCGGCAGGGGCTATTATTACTGCATACTGTTTTATAATGTACAATACAATGTTTACAATATTGAGGTACAGATATCTGCCACTATTTGCACTAAATAGCTTCTTATTTACACTTAGTGTGAAGAAAATAAGCTTTGTGTAAATAGCATATCGCTAAGAAAATACTTATATGTTTCTTTTAAATAGCATCTATTTCTATTAGCATTTAGTTTAAAATAGAGTGGGTGGCCTTGTAATGCTAGGGTGTTTTGCTTGGTTTTCAGGGCATTTCTAGGGTGTTCTGAGTGTTGTTGTTTTTTTACTGGCCCAAGAGTGGCCCACTCCTGTCTCTAGGGGAAGTCGTGGCCTAATGGTTAGAGGGTTGGACTCCCAATCGAAGGGTTGTGGGTTCTAGTCTCAGGCCGGACGGAATTGTGGGTGGGGGGAGTGCATGTACAGTTCTGTCTCCACCTTCAATACCACGACTTAGGTGCCCTTGAGCAAGGCATCGAACCCCCAACTGCTCCCCGGGCGCCGCAGCATAAATGGCTGCCCACTGCTCCGGGTGTGTGCTCACAGTGTGTGTGTTTGTGTTCACTGCTCTGTGTGTGTGCATTTCGGATGGGTTAAATGCAGAGCACAAATTCTGAGTATGGGTCACCATACTTGGCTGAATGTCACTTCACTTTAGATGTGACTTGGTCTCAAAACCCTCTATGAGTGTAAATCTATGGTATTTCCTCATTATTACTGTTTATTATCATTCACCAGGTAGAAATCATCAATAAGTCTTCAGGAAAGTATTATCAGACCTCTCCTCAATAAGCTGCACAATTTTTCACCAAAGTTCAATACTTACATGGAAACTACAAAGAGAACAAATAAACAGGGAAGCACAAATAACCCACATAAAAGACACTGAATGTCAGAAGTCCCCTTATTACTCAACAGTGTCATCATAACCCAAGATGTATTAGCAAGCGCTAGAAAACGCTCTTGATAGAGATAACCAATATCTAACTCTCCAGACTCATGATGATTTCCATGCATTTGACATCAAAATGAAACTACAGCCTCAAACACCAAATGCAGGAATATACAGTAGCACAGGGAAAATGCACTTTTTGGGGGGTAATGTTACCATACTACATGAGCTTCTAGTATCTCAAACATTTGTGCTTACAATAATGGAGAAGATGAACCCTAATAAAATTAAACTCAAATCTTTTAAAGGGATAGTTTGCCCAAAACCTATACTTGCGTCATCATTTACTCACCCTCATGTTGTTCCAAACTTGTATGACTTACTTTCCCCTGTGGAACTCAAAATAGATTTAGAAGAAATTTGGTAACCAGAGAGCTCTAGCCAAAGAGTTTTGGCCTCCACAGTTTATCAGAATGAAGGAGTACAACTGGGTCCTCTCTCCATCAGGGTAACAACCATCAAGTGGCCAACAGGATGCTGGTGTCTCTGATTAAAAATGTGTGGTAGGTCGGACTACTGCCTCTTGTGTGTCCTTCAGCCACATTGAACCAGCTGAAGTACCAGATGTGCCATTCCCCTCTAGGGCTGTCCATGAAATTAGTGCCCTGCAATCAAGCCCTTGTTACAAAGATGGGCCACAGAGAAAGGAAGTGAGCAGCGATGTAGCAGGGCAACACAGAGGCAAAGAGAGCAACCGCAGGCACACATGGGCCAATCAGAAAAAGGTTCCAGAAGAAGTAGACCACCTAAGACATTGATCGTCCTTGTCAGGCAGAAATTAACAGAGTGACTGATGATAATCCACCACAATCCACGCTATAGATGTAGTGGAAGTGCCCACACTCACATCTGCAGGACATCAGTGTCGCATTTCAGTTCCCTTTCAATACTCCACTTGTACTGCATCGCATTCTATGGGAAAAACGCCTTTCTTGCAGTGAAATAAAACAAACCAACGGTGAATCAGAACTATTGCACAAGCCTATAGCAATGCAGCCCACCAGAACCCACCAATATGGGTGGGTCCATCTGGCTATACAAGCCGGCATTCTGGCATAGGATCCTCAGATTTCTTCTCCTTCAGCAACAACGATCATCTCTTTGCTGATCCACAAAACTTGAAGCCGCTCATCATTGATACGCCTCACAACAGAATGAAGCAGACTCGGCGTCCTCGAAGCTCTAAGCACATCCCCTGCCAATTTTCCTAGTGACGTTTTTCCGAATGTCGCCCTACCAGTGCGGCTCATGCAGGAAACCCTCCATGATGCAGAAGGGCAGTGAGTGCCACACGCTCACCTAGACGGAATGCTCTCACTGAGAGCATGAGTCTCGATCTTCCCCACTTGCGATCCGCCTTCTTCAAAGAAGACAGCCCCGCTCTCCCATTTCTTCTCTCTCAGCAATCTTGGAGAGAGAAACAGTGGAGTCAGGGAGCTAAGCAACTCATTTTGAGTGATCTTTTGTTAGCACAAAACTCGCATGTTTGCTCTCCACCATGTTTTACAAGTGAGGATCATTACATCGAGTGGCTAAATCCTTCTAGGCAGATCATAATAGAAATCTTTAACCAATGATTCTGTATCGCTGACTGGCTGCTGTCACTGAGAAAGAAGTCTGCCCTTGTTTTGAATAAAGGACTCCCTTCTTCATAAAAGGGTGCTCTGAATCTACCGCTCTCATCTTTCTCCCCTCCCAGTAACGGCGAATTCTCTGGGCTTAGCGATCAGACTTGAGCGATTTCACACCTGCACAGCCCCCGTCTTCTTCACTCTCCATGCAGCTTTTTCAGCTGGACTACTTTGATGATGTTTTTCTTACCTTTCTGGACATGGACAAGTATACCATACATGCATTTTTAATGGAGTGACTGAGAGCTCTCTGACTAAATCTAAAATATCTTAAACTGTGTTCCGATGATGAATGGAGGTCTTACAGGTTAGGAACGATATGAGGGTGATTCATTGATGACATAATTTAAATTTTTCGGTGAACTAACCCTTTAACAACTATCTATAAAAAAAAATATAAAAAAAAAAAAAAAAAAGCTCTAACCAGCGTAAGCTGTTTGGGGGCTTAGGCTGGTCTCCCAAGCTGGTGGACCCTTTTTGTTTAGCAGGCTAGCCTGCCTTAGCTGGTTTTTAGCTATTTTTATACTGAATAAACTGGTTTTAGCTAGATTAGCATAGAAACATACCAAAACATGCTAGCAGCTTGCTAATCATGCTAACAAAATGTGAGTAGCTTGCTAATCATGCTAAACAATGCTAACCCCGTGATAGTAACATGCTAATTATAATAAAACATGTTAGCAACATCCTAGTCCTAATAGAAACAGCTTATCTGTTTTTCGGATAGAGCATATTGCCTTGAAAACATTGAAACTTTAATCTTAAATATTTTAACTTTCAAATTACTTTAAACTGAAAACTTTCAGACTGCAAGCTTTTAAAACTTTTTATAGCTTTCTAGCTAGGTTTTTTCATTTTAAAGTTGGTCTACAAACTTTTTAATCTACTTCAAATCTTTTAACAATATGAAGGGCTGATTTAAATGTGAAGAAATAGTCTATCTTGGAATAAACTAAGTGAGGGGTCAAATAACATGTACAGGTGCATCTCAATAATTTAGAATGTCATGGAAAAGTTAATTTCAGTAATTCAACTCAAATTGTGAAACTCGTGTATTAAATAAATTCAATGCACACACACTGAAGTAGTTTAAGTCTTTGGTTCTTTTAATTGTGATGATTTTGGCTCACATTTAACAAAAACCCAACAATTCACCATCTAAACAAATTAGAATACTTCAGAAAACCAATAAAAAAAATTGAAATGTTGGCCTTCTGGAAAGTATGTTCATTTAAGGTACATGTACTCAATACTTGACAAGTGCTATTTTGCTTTAATTACGGTCTCAATTTGTATACTCTTTACCTTTAGTGTTTAACTCCCTCCAGACAACAATTAGGCCTAACTCTTTTATAAGTTTCCACACCACTGAAGCCTGTCAGGTTACTTTCTTCATTCTTTTTGTGCTAGTCAGGTCCATTTTAAGCTGGACATGGATATTTGTGTCTCCTCTATGTCAGGTAAGTCAAGTCACCTTTATTTATATAGCGCTTTAAACAAAACAGTTTGTGCCAAAGCAACTGAACAACATCAATTAGGAAAACAGCGTGTCAATAATGCACAATGACAGTTAAAGGCAGTCCATCATTGAATTCAGTGATGTCATCATCCAGTTCAGTTCACTTTAATTAGTATCTGTGTAATCATTTGCCATCAAGTCAATCAATCAATCAATCAATCAATCAATCAATCACCTTTATTTATATAGTGCTTTAAACAAAATACATTGCGTCAAAGCACTGAACAACATTCATTTGGAAAACAGTGTCTCAATAATGCAAAATGATAGTTAAGGCAGTTCATCATTGAATTCAGTTATGTCATCTCTGTTCAGTTTAAATAGTGTCTGTGCATTTATTTGCAATCAAGTCAACGATATCGCTGTAGATGAAGTGACCCCAACTAAGCAAGCCAGAGGCGACAGCGGCAAGGAACCGAAACTCCATCGGTGACAGAATGGAGAAAAAATCCTTGAGGGGAAACCAGGCTCAGTTGGGGGGCCAGTTCTCCTCTGACCAGACGAAACCAGTAGTTCAATTCCAGGCTGCAGCAAAGTCAGATTGTACAGAAGAATCATCTGTTTCCTGTGGTCTTGTCCTGGTGGTCCTCTGAGACAAGGTCTTTACAGGGGATCTGTATCTGGGGCTCTAGTTGTCCTGGTCTCCGCTGTCTTTCAGGGCAGTAGAGGTCCTTTCTAGGTGCTGATCCACCATCTGGTCTGGATACGTACTGGATCCGGGCGACTGCAGTGACCCTCTGATCTGGATACAGACTGGATCTGGTGTCCAGGTTGACCTCGGAACAAGAGAGAAACAGACAAATATTAGCGTAGATGCCATTCTTCTAATGATGTAGCAAGTACATAGGGTGTTATGTGAAGTGTTCCCGTTTCCGGTTTACCTAATTAATGCAGCCTAAAAATCCTTTTTAATAACGGATTTGGATATTAAAAGCGTATTAGTATGTTATGTGTAAGCCAGGTTAAAGAGATGGGTATTTAATCTAGATTTAAACTGCAAGAGTGTGTCTGCCTCCCGAACAATGTTAGGTAAGTTATTCCAGAGTTTAGGCGCCAAAGAGGAAAAGGATCTGCAACCCGCAGTTGATTTTGATATTCTAGGTATTATCAAATTGCCTGAGTTTTGAGAACATAGCGGACGTAGAGGAGTATAATGTAAAAGGAGCTCATTCAAATACTGAGGTGCTAAACCATTCAGGGCTTTATAAGTAATAAGCAATATTTTAAAATCTATACGATGTTTGATAGGGAGCCAGTGCAGCGATGACAGGACCGGGCTAATATGGTCATACTTCCTGGTTCTAGTAAGAACTCTTGCTGCTGCATTTTGAACTAGCTGTAGTTTGTTTACTAAGTGTGCAGAACAACCACCCAATAAAGGATTACAATAGTCTAACCTTGAGGTCATAAATGCATGGATTAACATTTCTGCATTTGACATTGGGAGCATAGGCCGTAATTTAGATATATTTTTGATATGGAAAAATGCAGTTTTACAAATGCTAGAAACGTGGCTTTCTAAGGAAAGATTGCAATCAAGTAGCACACCTAGGTTCCTAACTGATGACGAAGAATTGACAGTGCAACCATCAAGTCTTAGACAGTGTTCTAGGTTATTACAAGCAGAGTTTTTAGGCCCTATAATTAACACCTCTTTTTTTCTGAATTTAGCAGTAAGAAATTACTCGTCATCCAATTTTTTGACTATGCATTCCATTAGTTTTTCAAATTGGTGTGTTTCACCGGGCTGCGAGGAAATATAGAGCTGAGTATCATCAGCATAACAGTGAAAGCTAACACCATGTTTCCTGATGATATCTCCCAAGGGTAACATATAAAGCATGAAGAGTAGCGGCCCTAGTACTGAGCCTTGAGGTACTCCATACTGTACTTGTGATCGATATGATACATCTTCATTCACTGCTACGAACTGATGGAGGTCATATAAGTACGATTTAAACCATGCTAATGCACTTCCACTGATGCCAACAAAGTGTTCAAGTCTATGCAAAAGAATGCTTTGGTCAATTGTGTCAAACGCAGCACTATGATCCAATAAAACTAATAGAGAGATACACCCACGATCAGATGATAAGAGCAGATCATTTGTAACTCTAAGGAGAGCAGTCTCAGTACTATGATACGGTCTAAATCCTGACTGGAAATCCTCACATATACCATTTTTCTCTAAGAAGGAATATAATTGTGAGGATACCACCTTTTCTAGTATCTTGGACAGAAAAGGGAGATTCGAGATTGGTCTATAATTAACAAGTTCTTTGGGGTCAAGTTGTGGTTTTTTTATGAGAGGCTTAATAACAGCCAGTTTGAAGGTTTTGGGGACATATCCTAATGACAATGAGGAATTAATAATAGTCAGAAGAGGACCTATGACTTCTGAAAGCACCTCTTTTAGGAGCTTAGATGGTATAGGGTCTAACATACATGTTGTTGGTTTAGATGATTTAACAAGTTTATACAATTCTTCCTCTCCTATAGTAGAGAATGAGTGGAACTGTTCCTCAGGGGGTCTATAGTGCACTGATGTGATACTGTAGCTGACGGCTGAATGGTTGCAATTTTATCTCTAATAGTGTCGATTTTAGAAGTAAAGTAGTTCATAAATTCATTACTGTTGTGGTGTTGGGAAATGTCAACACTTGTCAAGGCTTTATTTTTCGTTATTTTAGCCACTGTATTGAATAAATACCTGGGGTTATGTTTGTTTTCTTCTAAAAGAGAAGAAAAGTAATCAGATCTATCAGTTTTTAATGCTTTTCTGTAGGATATGCTACTTTCCCGCCAAGCAATACGAAATACCTCTAGTTTTGTTTTCCTCCAGCTGCGCTCCATTTTTCGGGCTGCTCTCTTTAGGGTGCGAGTATGCTCATTATACCATTGGTGTCAAACTGTTTTCCTTAATCTTCCTTAAGCGTAAAGGAGCAACTGTATTTAAAGTGCTAGAAAAGAGAGAGTCCGTAGTTTCTGTTACATCATCAAGTTGTTCTGAGGTTTTGGATATGCTAAGGAATTTGGATACATCAGGAAGATAACTTAAAAAGCAGTCTTTTGTGGTAGAAGTGATGGTTCTTCGATACTTGTAACAAGAAGTAGAATTTACAATTTTGGCTATATGAAGTTTGCACAGAACTAAATAATGATCTGAGATATCATCACTTGGCTGAATAATTTCAACACTATCAACATCAATTCCATGTGACAGTATTAAATCTAGAGTATGATTTCGACAATGAGTAGGTCCTGAAACATGTTGTCTAACCCCAATAGAGTTCAGAATGTCTATAAATGCTGATCCCAATGCATCTTTTTCATTATCGACATGGATATTAAAATCACCAACTATTAAAACTTTATCTGCAGCCAGAACTAACTCGGATGTAAAATCACCAAACTCTTTAATAAAGTCTGTATGGTGCCCTGGTGGCCTGTATACAGTAGCCAGTACAAATAAATAATACAAGTCAATAATATCACTGTAAGTGAAGTGTCCCCAACTAAGCAAGCCAGAGAGAAACTAAGACTAATAAAGACTAATATTTGTGTAGATGCCATTCTTCTAACGTTGTAGTAAGTACATTGGGTGTTATGGGAAGTGTTTCCAGTTCCGGTTTACCTAATGCAGCCTAAAATCCTTTAACAGATTTGGATATTAGAACTGTATTAGTGTGTTGTGTGTGTAAGCCAGGTTCAAGAGATGGGTCTTTAATCTAGATTTAAACTTCAAGAGTGTGTCTGCCTCCCGAACAATGTTAGGTAGGATATTATTCCAGAGTTTAGGTGCTAAATAGGAAAAGGATCTGCCGTCCGCAGTTCATTTATATTCTAGGTTTTATCAAACTGCCAGAGTTTTGAGAACAGTTTTAGCATCTCCATCTTGATCTCATTAATTTTTCTGCCTTTGTCGTTCACAGTGTTCATTAACACAAAATAGGAATATTGCACATAACATTTGTGAACAAGCACTGTTTCCATCCAACGAGTCAAAGATAACAAAATCGACACTTCCTGATAAACTGGCATTATGCATTACTAAGAAAAGCAGGAGAAGCAACTGAATATAATAATTTTCCTACATAATAAATTACTTGCATCTCGGAACGAGCAGAAGAAACAGAAGAAACTTCCTCCAATTAATGCTGTTTCCTCTTGACACTTTGTGGTAAAAAAAATTGAGGAAATGCTTTTTACCACAAACTTTCAAGAGGAAACAGAACATTATTTGGAGGAAGTTTTATATAGTTTGTTTTGTTTTCATGTAATAAGGTTATGAGCATCATTAGAACATAAGTGGTGACCCACACTGGTCCAGTCTTGCATGGTTACTTTGCAGCATGATGTGGTGTGCTCTCACAGAAAATCTCAATGAGCCACAGCATGCTGATGTCATGGGTCAGATAAACTGCAAGCTCAGACCCACAGCTCTCTCGCCACCACATGCAAAAACCCTGCAATATAGCTGAAATGTGCCTATAGAAAGAATGAACATGGCACAATAGTAATACCATGGTTTTAAAACAATACCGTAATATTTTTTCTGAGGTATCCAGATGACTATGATAGCTTTGCATTCTAGCCACACTGGAGAAAAAATAAATAAAGTCCCAGCCAAAACCAGTCTATGCAGTTTAGATAGTTTAGCTGGTTTAAACTGCACCGATCTGGATTGAGATAGTCTAGCAGGTCTCCCAGCCTGACCAAGATGAATTTAGCTGGTGTGTCAACTGTTCTCCCAGCCTGACTAGCTAAAGAAATGGTCAAACCTGCTCTAAAATCAGCCTGCTAAACCTGCTATAGCGAGGCTGGAAGACCTGCTAAAAGCAACCAACAACCTTTGGCAATAGAGATGCCATGTTTGAACACAGTCCTGGTCACTCCACTTGGACTGCGTTTTTATTATTTATTACTTACAGCTAGAGGTGGTAAAAAATATCATACCACAGTTCATTATTTTATTACGATTCTTTGTCGTGTTGGTTTTACTATTTTGCCAGTTGTCTGAGCAGTACAGCTAAAATAATTTCCCTAATTTAAAAAAAAAGCATTACAATATAACAAAATATAAAATTAAAAAAGACAATACATTTAGGCCAAAGTGGCGAAAATAAAAGACGTGTTATTATTTTATCTTTGTTAGTAAAAAAATGAGAACAAGATACACATTATAACTACAAATAATATCCAAATAAAAAAAACAGTGCTTTATTTTTCAGGTACAGTAGGTGTTTTTAGCAGTAGCATTCAAGAAGTTAATTGAATATACGTCAATAATACAATTATAGCAAATTAATTCTTCAGTCAAGAGCAGTGATGGATTCTTTTCTCTTTGTGTATTGTTTGTTTGTTTGTTTGTTAATATTAAATAGAAAGATCACCCAAAATTGAACACTCTGTCATCGTTTACTTACTCTCAACTTGTTTTAAACCTGAATGAGTTTCTGTCTTCTGTTGAACATATAAGTTATATTGAAGAATGTAAGTAACCAAACAGTCGCTGGTCCCAACTGACATTAAGGTATTTTCCCCTCGCTATCAAAGTCAGTGAGGACCAGCTACTGTTTTAATTCAGAAATTACGAAATAATTTTGTAGAAAATGCCAAATGCATAGAAAAATACTATTCTAAAATTAACTGCAAATACATGTTCATAAAGTCTGGACGTATCAGTTATTGTTTTAGCTGTTATGTGAAGCGCTTTGGGGTTGTTTTAAAAGATTCGATGAAATGTATATTTGTGTTTGACCATCAGAGAGCAGTGTTGTACTCTAGTAAACCTTCATCATTTACTCATAACTACATACAGTCATGGCCAAAAGTTTTGGCAGGGACATACATTTTGTGTTTTGCGAAGTTTGCTGCTTCAGTATTTGTAGCTTATTTTTCTTCTGTTTCTACGGTATACTGAAAAACAATGATAAGCATATAAGTTGTAAAAGGCTTTTATTGCAAATAATAAGAAATAAATGAGAGTAAGTATTTACAATGTTGACCCTTGTTCTTCATAATATCCGCAATTCGCTCTGAAATGCATTTTTATTTCTCAGAGTTGATCACACTTTGTGGGCTTCTGTTTGTCCACTCATCTTCTGAAGACTGACCACAGGTTCTCTGTGTTTGAGATCCTGGAAGTTGCCTGGCCACAGATCCAAAATATCAATGTAATGATCTTCGAGCCACTTCTTTATCACTCTTGCTTTGTGCCATGGTGCTCCATCATGCAGGAAAACGCACGGATCATCAGCCACGGAGCCAATGGAGAGAAAATGGACATCATTTGAAGAGACAATGGCTCTGAGTTCATCTCCTCGTAGCTTCCATCATCCTTCCCCTTATCAGATCTTTTGCTCTCGCTCAGATTCAGATTCATGTAAAGCCATCCCTTCAGAAATCTGGCAAGCACGAGACTTGCAAATATGATCTGCAGGCTTAAGCGACATTTAGGAGCAGTACATGAAGAAATGCATGGAGGACGCTGACAAACTTCTTCATGTAAGCATGAATGATCCATCATTCATAACTGCCATCAAAGCTCAAGAAAACCACCTCCAGCAGCTGGATTGAGCTTTCCAAAATAAAATTTCATTCATTTAAATTTCACCTGTAAACGATATATATATATAAATACTTTAAAATTTTCCATAGCATGGTAGACAAAACAAATAATACAATTTAGACAAATAAAATGTTAATGAAATATAGTCTATTCTTTTACCTTCAGTCTACAGACAAAAGGTTCATTTTTGCCCATTCACAATAAGAAGTTTGTCATCTCTGATCAAGAACAATTTGAGTTTTTCCCGGCAGAGGGCACTATGGCAATATTTTGATTTAAAGAGTCAACTTGTTGCACATTGAGGTCACCACATGACAAAACAGCAACAATCCTGATTCATGATTGCAACAGCCTTTATTTGTATTATGCAGCTGGAGGTGTGTTCTTAAAAAAAACAGACAAAAACAACTTTAAACCAGTCTCGTCTCATAAATCATTTATATAGGGCCATTTTTTTCACCATCTGATCTCTGTTGACCTGAATGGAAAAGCATTGTAGACAGTCTGTACACGTTCAAACTATTTCAGCAAACACAAGGCTCAAGTTTAAGCACATTAACACGCATAAGCATTTCTGTTGTTAAATTCATCCGCCTTCATGTAGCCTTCAGAAACCATTTAGTGTCGGGCACACATCCAAATAGAAATAGCAAGATTCACATGAGCCCTTCATCATTAGTCCAATTAAACCGTCGTTTGCACACAAAACACAAGCATCATGGAAAAGGTCACCAGTAAAAAGATCTGTGCTGAAAACTTTAAAGTTGTCTAAAAATCGGGGAGAGCAGGAAAGCGGTAGAAAGAAAAAGCAGTAGAGAGCGTGAGAAAGAGAGTAGATTTTGTCCACGATTCACATTATCACACCGTCTGGCTCTTTCAGACAATCACGATCATTTGAGGCATGGTTAGGGTGTCAGTCCTGGTGCAGGGTCAAAGGTCAGAGGTCGCCTTCGCCGGATCTCGGAGATACGTAGCCGTTTAGTCCTCTGAAAAGCCATGGCAGTATCCACACCGCAGTCAGAGCGAGGAGTGAGGATTTTAGGCACCAGTGGGATTTTCATCCAGACCGAATCAGTTCATATTTTAATAACAAATCAGCAAAGTGCATCAGTTGTGGCCCAGTCCGCCAGGTTCAGCTGGGTTCAGAACGGCAGTCACATGATGCAGCACTTGTTCTTGAAAATGTGCGGGTGTTTGTAGCGCAGTCTCTGTTTGGGCCGGTATTTCTCTAGATACATCAGCTGCTTGCTGTTTATTGCACCCCGTCGCTTCCTGAGGACGCACAAACAAATGAGCATTAGCATGTTGACTTACATTCATCAGATTCCAACTGAACGATTTCTTTCAAGAAACACGGCAGATTAAAATGGCTTGCGATCTCACGTTTCATTCCAGCCCACGCTGGACTGAAAATAGCCCTGAAAATATAACTGTAAACAAGGGGCGGGGCTTAAAGGTTCAGTTGAGAAGCTTTTGCGTGATGAGAGCGTTCAGCTTGGCCTTGCTATAGAAAGGCACTCTGGCAAGTGACTGAGAACTAGCGTTTAAGATCCACTCGTATGAATGTAGCAGTTGACGTCGAGAGCTCAAGGTCTGTGGTTCTTGAAAGAAGTCAAGAGAGAGATGTACGCACTGTCTGATGAACTGGATGGCATCTTCGTACTTCATCCCACTTTCAATCAGCGCCACGGCCACAAGCACTGGAGCTCTGCAGAAGAAAACAACACATATACTGAGAGAGGTGTGACACTGACCTGAACATGTATGTGTGTGTGAGAGATCACTGTTAGACACGTTCACTAGCCATCTCAAAATAGCTGTTTTTTGTACTTATTGCACTCTTGTGTTTTTTGTATATATATTTTGCATTTGATAGCACTTTTTTTCCACTTTACTAAAATACTTGATATTGCTGAATTTCAAGGACTGTGTACTTAATTATGTCATTTGTCTATTACATGCAAGTTTACTTAATAAAAAAACACCTGACAGCTACATGCCATTGTTTTAAGTCTGTTGGCTTATGTTTGTGGCGTTCAATATGAATACAAATATTAACAAACAATTAAAACAACGTCATGCAGCTTTCAAGTATTTTCCTATTAAAGGCAGAGTAGGTCATTTGGTTCAAAAACATTTTTGTTATGCTGGACTCACATCCCGCTAATATTCTTCCAATCATATCCCTCGGCCCGAGGGCTACGATAGGCTGTCCAACCTGCCAGTCAATGTATGTATTTGCATACCTCTGTGGACATGTGTCATTAGCGCAATCCATTGCAATATTGCAGACCGAGCGAGAATGAAAGGCTTTATAATTGTAATATTATGTGCTTGGTACAGTAATGTTCTCTCACTGCTGAATGAGACATGAGGTAAGTACAAAGGAATACTTGAATCATTTCAAATTTAAATAAAATACATGTATTATACTTTTAATATGTATTAATATTTGAAGAAACACTTTATTAATATGAATTGTAGTCCATATTTAATAAAAAGGTATCAAACTTGGTATCAAACTTGGCAACCCTAACACACACATAATTTGATTGGCTCACAAGAAAAGCTCAATTGTTCCATAATCTAAGACAGATCTTGATAGCTGTACAGTGAAAATCTTATTAATGGAGCAATGCCACATTCTCGCTCTCAAACGAGTGGAAAGAGGCATTGCGATGAGCTAATTCATCATACAATAATTAATGTTTTACAATTTATTCAAGGTAAAAAAAATAAAAAAAATATTCCAGAAAAGGTGAGTGGTGAAAAACAACTGTAGTGGCCCAAGTCACATTAAGAGCCCACCTTAGAATCGCTACTATATTCTGTTCTCTGCATATAACTCCACGTTTAAATTCCATGAGAGCTTTCCTTCCACTTCATCACTCGCCAAATGGAAAATCTTAATTCTGTTCTCTTCCTAAAGTAACAGCACCTTTCCTTAACAAGCCACAACTGAGGGATCACTCATGTCCAATTTGACAGCAGAGCAAATTTGAACAATTAACCCTCAAAGCTTCCCTTTCAAACATACGCTGCACAGTAAAGACCCTCAAATCTTACAGCATAACTCCAGCTCTAAACAGTGTTGCCATCTGAATCAGATGAAAATAAACGAGTCAGGCCAAAAAAACACTGGCACTCTTTCAACAGTCGAGCCCGATTCCCTTTGGAAGTGGATGAAGTGCGTCAGAGACGAGTTTTACCGCCCTAAAGATGAGAGCAGTGGGGCCAGAGTACCTCCTCCTCCTCTGGACGTCACACTCGGTTTTACAGCCGTCGTTTGGGGTGTTTTGTTTCACTGCATGTGCGCCAACAGAAAGCATAAATACATCTTTCGTAGGAGCTCCTTATGAGACAGACTGTTCCATATTTAGAACTGAAATAGTACATTGAGGTGTGCAATATTGCTTGATTTTATTGTCCTTGTCGTTACCACGAAGTTGTACCCACTGAATTTTTTTCAATGTTAAAAAACAAAAACAGCTAAATGAGTTTCCATTCGTGTATCAATCACGGGATGGAAGGAAATACGACCACAAGGTATACCTCACATGTAGCCCAGTCATGTGGGATAGACAGTCTGGCATAAAGGTCATGGAAAGAGCACGCGTTTGAGGAGGACAGTAATAACAAATGCTCGTAAAAAGCAACTTCCTGTTTTGTCTTCGGCCCTCACCCGATGCCTCTTACTGCAGCAGAGTGAGTGCACTTCGGGGACTGTTGATTTTGGCAGAGCGCTCTGGCCAGTTTAAAGCCTCTGAAGAGATACCTCTTCGCTTTCTATGTACGCAGTACGGTTTCAGTCCATAGGGGACGATCAACTTCATCCACAGTTAATAGAGGAGAAGTGTCTCCTGGGAGGCCAGAAGTGCATAATGTTCTATAGAACGCATTCTTTTCCAGATTAAGGTCTCGAACAGGGCACAAGAGGTGGGCTTACTTATGGGCCACCAGACAAGAAATGAACCCATTTACCCCAGAGATCCCAGGGCTGAGTAAAAACCAGCTAGCCAGCTAGTTAAAGAGATGTTTAAATCTTGAGAGCAATGTGATTCTGTTTCTGTAAGCTCATTTACTGACCTCCCTAAGCCGGCCACGCAGTGCACAGCCACGCAGCATCCAGGCTCTTCTATGAAACGTCTCTTCAGGAGACTCAGCCAGTCCTCCACGACCTTAGAGGGAGGCGGAGCGCCATCGTCAAATGGCCAGTCCTGGGGAGAGAATAACAAGTTACACCTTCACATCAGCACATTAAAGGGACAGTACACCCAAAAATGATTCCTGTCTTCTTTTGCACACCCTCGTATTGTTTCACACCTATTACTTTTTCTTCTGCCGAAGACTTAAAAACATAAGACTGTTGGTAGCCACTGAGGGAAAACTCCTATGGAAGTCAATGACAACCAGTAACTGATTGGTTACGAGCATTCTTCAAAATATCTTCTTTTGAGTTTGGAACAACACAAGGGTGAGTAAATGATGACACAATTGTTATTTTGGGGTGAACTATCCTCTATTTACACTGAAAGACGAGCTTTGATTTCGAAACAACCTATTACTTTGGACTTGATCACACTGGCAACACAGCCAACACACGTACACTCCGGCATGACATTTTGATTTTGTTGTTGAAATTTCATGGTTCAATTTCAAGTGCGTATCAAAACATTGCATCATAAAGCAAATCAAGTGAGCTCCACTGTCTGCAATCCCATTGGTAGTTGATCTGCTGCTCATTTGCGTAGATAAACTGTTCAGATTTATTAGTAATAAGTATAAGTATAATGTTGCCTCAATTTGGTGACATTGACAAAATATGACCTCCAGCCACTACAAATCACTGTTATTGTGGATGACCCTTTAAGGAGCCAAAAGCAAAAAAAATAAAATAAAATAAAGTTGGAGTCTAAAAGTTTTTAGACAAATGATAACCACACTTAAATCTATGAATGTTATTGCATTATACAACTAAATATCAAACCAGGTGAAACAGGTTGTACCAACACTTTTAAAGCTAAATATATTGCAAAATAATTTATTGCAACAGTTCGTTATTGTCCAACATCTGTGTATAAATGTTCCAAGTTAAAGGGATACTCCACTCCAAAATGATTTTTTTTTCATTAATCAATGTAAATGGGACAGTCACAAGCCTCCTGGTTTTCATCCAAAATATTGTGAATTGTGTTCCGAAGACGAACAAAGCGTTCACAGGTTTGGAACAAAATGGAGGTAAGTGATTAATGACAAATTTTCATTTTGGGGTGGGGTAACCCTTTAATTATGATGAAACACAACTTTGTTTACTCTGATAGGACACCTGTGTGAAAAAAAACAAAAAAAACCCCGGTGAGAAGTTGCATGCAATGCAAACACTTCTTAAATGCTACTTAAATGTCAAAATACAGGTTGGGATCAAGGTCTCAAAGTCTAAGGGAGATCTACTAGCTTTTTCCAAATGTTTCTACACTTGGTTCTTCTTTGTAAAAGTGGGCGATCCAGATGGTGAAGGTGCTGAAGAAGCATAGACCAGCAACAGTTGTGGGTTAGTGAGTAGCATTCAGAAATAACCTTCCAGGGGTGCATTTTCCATACGATGATGTAACTGGCTGCTTATGTACAACCATACGTTGCATTGTTGGGCAATTCTAGACTTTTCTAGACTTTTCTTCACATCTGCTGTTCAAACCATGTTGGTTTAACAATATAGAACTATTGTTAATGACATCGTCATGAATTTGAGTAATAACTTAATGCTAATGAATCCGTCTGAGATCGAATTAATGACAGATTATAGCCATTATTAATAAAAATGGAATTTGAGGAAAACTTAGCTTTTTTGGTTCTCCATGTGTTTTGATGTATTTACAGATGGTTGATTCAATCTTTCATCATAGACTGTGGTTCCCCCACATACAAAAGTACATTTGTATATGCAAACTCTTAAAAAAATTGTGGCTTCATTATCGACAAACTCAAAGTTATACTAACAACATTAAAACCATACTAACACTAATATTAACAAAGTTGTTGGTCAAGGTCAAGAATATTTCCAACCACACAACTTTGCGAAGCGGTTTGTGAATGTTCATTAGAACTAATGTTTTGGAAATCACCATCAGTGCTGGGGAAAGTTACTTTTAAAAGTAATGCATTACAATATTGCACTCCATTAAAAATACTAACTTGCATTACTTGTTACTTTTTGTCGAAAGTAATGCATTGCATTACTTTTGCGTCACCTGGGCAGCAGCGGCTTGCTTATTATTATATATATATATTTTTTATAACAAAAAATCCCAAAGTTATATTTTTGGCAACCATAAGTGCCCTTTCACACCAAAAACCTCAGGCTGAAGGAAGTGCCTCTGCACCTCACTCCTAATTTCTCAGGGACAGGAGAGATATCTATTCAAATGTGACGGAACTTGCGAGCAGAGTTGGTTAACGATGCTTTTGGGAAACACACTCCAGAACAAAGAATGGGAACCAATGCCCTACATAATCTGAGATCAACGCTAAATGGTGTATGAAGCTAAGGACTTTCAGACACTGCTATTAACCCTTAATTTCCACAAAAGTGGTGATGTACATCTTATGGTCTATCAATCCCTGTCCGTGTTCAGGTGGTTAGTAAAAGCCGTACATGCTTCTGTGTCAGGCAAAGGAGAGGCATGTGGAACATGGCATAAATTGAGCATTCCTGTTGCATAAATTTAGCATACGTGTTGCATAAATTTAGCAAACATGTGTGGCTTTCCTGTGCTCTCGTGACCTCAAGTTGAGAGGCGATTCACCATGCTTCACAGGACATCCGGAAAATTCAAGCCCTCTTTTCCCATTTGCCCGCCTACACCGCTGCTGAGGGACTTTGATGTGGTTCAGCTGCAGAGGCTCGTGTGGCTCGTGTAGACCAGCACGCAAACTGGCATGTCTTCACAGGCACAGGTGCCCACACAAACACACTCATGTGATCCAGAGCGGCTTGGCAGGCCAGGCCTTAATTATAAAGAGCTTTCTCACAGTACATACACATAAGTCACCATTCAAAGGCCTCAAAATAACGCTTATCACACGGGACCAGCGAGTGATATGCAGTCACACTACAGCCCTAGGGACGGGATGTTCAACACTAGCAGGTGTGAATCTTTTCAAGTAAACAAGTCAGACCGGAGAGGCCTCTAGGAGGCTGGCTGTACAGAAAAGCCTTTGAAGCATGAATGACGCGCCGCAAATGCTTCCTCCACTTCCCTCCAATCCACCCTATTGATTTCCCGGGCAAACACGCCACAGAAACCTTTCAGGAGTTGATGGAGGGCCGCTTTGTAATGCTCGTTGGGTAAACAGCCCTGGCCTACTTTGGGAATTAGGGTCACTTGCTCAAACCTGCAGTATCGCAGATCTCGGTGCAGCCGGTCTGAGTTGGAAGGGTGCAGAATGGCACAGACTTTACTCCCTTATTGCAGGTGCTCACAAATATACGAGGCGAACAACACTACTGATTGTTCCTACTGGGGTTTCTCAGCAACTCGTGCGCCACATGACTGAAATTGCATGAGCCCACCAGGAAGCTGCGGACATGAACAAGCATATGTTTCAGATGGCGATCAACACCAACGCAAGTAACTGACATCCAATGGGTTGCACTATTTTGCACATGTCTTGTAACAGAATTCTTATTCACTGCATCCAGCCAACCTCTCCGCCATATTTGTGTGAATTATTGGGTTTGGCAAATGGTGCGTCAAAGCAGCCAACGTGTCCTTCATATCCACTCAAGGTATTAAAGATAGGACTTATGCAACTGTTCGCCCTGGTTTCTCTTTTCTTTCAGGCTTGCTGTGAGAAAGTCAAGAGGAAAAGTATAAAAGAAAGGTTGGGTGGTGGGGGAAGGTGGGTGGGGACCGATCGGAGGCCACACGGAGAAACCAGGCTCTGCAGCTACCATAGCAACAGTGAAATGTTGATGTTGGTAATAAGAAGCATGTGTGGCTGCTTGGAAGAGAACGCTCTCTATAATGACTATAGTGTGTGTATGTGTGTGTGTTAAAGAGAGAGAGCCAGCACACGGGGGTCTGTGAGGAGCGGTTTCACTTTGCACTTCTAACACAGAAAAAGTTCAGTAACTGCCAAAGTTACGGCACCAGAAGCTCCTACCTCTCCATTGTTTTCACCGTCTGGCCCTTTAAATGTCAAATCAACATGATTTATTTACACAGCTTATTGGATTATTGTTTATTCTGATTGGATGATGGTGGCATTTTGGGGTCAAATATTTTTGTATGATGACCACTAAATTTTAAGCTTCCATTTTCAAAATATTAGTCCTAGTTTCATGTCATTCATATCACTCAGTGGTTTGACGAATTTATTTCATACTGAATTAATGTTTTATATTTATAGATTATCAAGTAAGTAATGAACTTTTTTGTCTTTTTTGACATGTAAAATAGCTTAAAATAGTTCAAATTATAACATTTTACATGAGAAGGAACAATGCATAGGATATGAAGATATTTTGATGTTAATAATCAAACAGTTGATGGTACCCATTGGCTTCCATAGTATGTACAAATTACTATGGAAATCAATGGCTACCATCAACTCTTTGGTTACCAACATTCTTCAAAATAATACAGGTTTGGAACAACATGAGGGTGAGTAACTTTATCTTGTTTTAATGATTTTGTTTTATATTATAACTGGAATGCTTTTTTTGGGAGTAGTTTCCGGCTGACAGTACATGAAGAAGATGTGCACTCACCACGACTGTGATCCCATCCTTCTCCAGTGGAGTTTTGTCGTAGGTTATCTCACAAACTCTGACCACAGTTGTGGCACCATACTTCTTAAGATCCTAAAGCATGATGGGAACAGAAAGACAGGCGATTAAAAAAAATAAAAACAAGACCGACAATCACCATATTCTGACATGATTTCATCATATTATAATACAAACACAATCATTTTAATAGTGGGGAAGTTAGGTAAGCTGCTCATGAACATGCTCCGTCCCTCATCCCTGCGATGTGACGAAGCACTGGGATGGGTTTCCATGAGGCTTTGTGGATGGGCTATTATCATTAGAGCCTCTACGGTTCATGCACACTTCCCCAGCAAGATAAGAATGAGTGGGCCATGTGATGGCGGAGTTGTCTTGAGATAGACCATGTGAGCCGAGATGGGACATGCTACTAAAAGAGCGTGCGTTCAAGTGAAAAGGTGGAAGAAAACAGACGGGGTAAAGTGTTGGGGCTAGACGACGGTGTACAAATTCTCACCTCTATGAAGCTGCTCAAAGTGGAGTTTGTTGGGTTGTGTGTGATTAAGAACCTCATGTTCTTATAGCACACCTCCACAGGAGCCGGCCGGTTCATCCGAGCCATGGTGCTTCCTCCAAATGGTTTACCAACAAATTCACCGAATGGATGCTCTTCACGGTTTTGCTCAAGTCTCTGAACTTTCTTGGTGAATAAAACACTGCAAGACTCCTCAATGTTCAAAGTCCCCAATATCCTGTATCCTCTCTCTAATGGCTTACTGTAGCCAGAGAGGTAAGATCACCCCATTAGATTTGTGAGGCGTTTTGGGTGGCAGGACAATAGGAGGCAGCAGAAGGAAGAGCGTCTCTGTGCATCCAGGGATCGGCGCAGGTCGGTTTTCTTCCCGGGTTTAGACGTGTAGATGTTGAGCGTGGCAGTAGTCTCCAGTCCTCTGCAAGAACGCCATGGACAAAGCCACTACCCAAAGACAGAGCTGTTGGAAAAAGAATCAGAAAAAGAGATGAGTTTTGAGTTTTCTTCTCTAAAATCAACTGGTATGCAGAAGCAGGGCAGTCTGTTGAAGACAAACATGACGCACACAGCGTGGCTCACATTAACTGTGAGTGTGTGACCGCAGATTTCATGCAGTGTCCCCGAACCCACCCACACAATCCCACTCACCACATGCAATCAAAACATTGCGTAATACAGAGGCTGATAGGGGCATGAGGCTTTACAGAAAGCAGAAACAAGAGTAAGTACGTTTCCCAGGCCTTTTCTTTTTTTATCCAAGACTCTGCATTTTTGGTAACACTTTACAATAAGGATTGTTCGTTAACATTAGTTAACTACTTTAGTTTACATGAACAACTGTAAAGAGTTACCGCATGTTTTCATGCATTTGCTTTTTCAAGTGCTGTCACGAACTTCATAAAACCTTCTAATTTAGTTTTCCAAATTTATTTTAAACTTCACTTTTTTTGCACATGCACTGCTCGTTTAAATGTTTTATTACATTTTTAGCTATAAATGTTCATCAAGCAATCATTCAGATGTTTTCAAGCAGTGAAAGTTCAACAAAAGGTACTTTAAAATGACAAACTGAAAGATTAAAAAAAAAAATCTCACTTGATTCCAGCATTTCTGATCAAAAAGTCTGTGACTTACCCGGCTATGTCTCTAAGTAATATTTTTTGCATTACGGATTAAAGTCCATTCTGGCTCAGACACACAGGTGAAAGCTGAGATTCTGATGTATGAATGCTGCTCTCATGAGCTCTAGCGATTCCCTGAACGCTCCCCGCTGATCTGCGACTGTAGGGTCCTACACGAGTATCTTCAGCAGTTAAAGGTGTTGACAGAAGGCGAGTCTCTCATCCATACAGCCAGCGTCACGATGCCACTAATTATAAGAGTCCTTGAGTGACCATATTTTGGAATGAAACATAAACTGCATACTGTTTCACATTTCACTGTGTCATTTATACCACACATTACTTTTAAGTAAAGTACAAACTAGTTAATATAAGCCAACTTTTGAACAACTTCACCGAAGAACAAAATCAAGGCTGTGAGGGTTGATCTAAATTGGATTTTCACGATATTTAATGTTTTCTGCACTGTCAGAAAAAGAAAAAAAAAAGTTAACAACTGTACCTTTAGGGGCACAACAGCTTGATACCAGGACAGTTCCCTTAAAGGGACATCTTTGTATCTCCTCTACCCCTGAAGCATGCATTTTAGTACCTCAGAGTAGTAATATGTACCCTTGATGTACGATAGTGTGGAGCAATAAGCTGTTGAACAAAGACCAGCATGTAAAACAAACATGAGAAGAACACTTCTGTCAGCAGGTCCACCGGGGGTCTGGCCCTGAGGGGCTGTACTCGTTAACTTCGTGCCGAGGAAGGTTAATTGGGTGATTCTGTGCTATGTCAACAGCACACAAGGGTCTCACGCATTCACTGATACACAGACAGACTCGTGGAGATTTGTAAACAATTCCTGCCGAGGTAAGAACAGCAACACCAGCGTGAGATTTACTGCTAAACCTGTAGCATTAGCATGAACTACAGCGCTGAGGGTAAACATAACAGTGCAGCGCTTGTCTTCATGGGCCAATTACTAGCTCTTGTCCAATAAATACTGGTTAAATATTTGAGCTAGGGTTACCATGTGAGAACTTTTTCCTGGACACGATCAGGCCAGGATTTCTATATTGCCTAAAACATCCAGGTCATCCAGGCAATACAGAAATCCTGGCCAGGACGTGTCCGGGAAAAAGAGGACGTATGGTCGCCATAATTTGTGCTGGGAATTTTCAGTGCAGCTTTGTGCTTCTGGGACATTTCTACAGAAAAACAAGGATGGGAAAAGTAATGAAAAGCCACTTAGAAGAGGTGATATGGGCTGGAAACAGATCATAGAAACATTAGGGCACTTTAGCCATGGTCCACGGTCAAGCTGGTGACCCATAAGAAAAAACAGCACTCAACAACTACTTCGATATTCCTTTGTACACATAAACAGGTGTCATGATTTTCCATGTTACACAAACTGGTCCTTCAGAAGAATCTTGCAGCAGGTCGAGTGGCTATATTGAGTCTCTAAGTGTCTGGACTGTGCCAAAAAATGGCCTCTTCTGAATGTCAGGTTGTAGACATGCCGACTTCCTGAAGGTTATATGCGTACTTGACGACTTGAGAAATAGGAGTTAGGTGACCGCAAGAATAAATCATATGGTCTTATACAAGTCCTGTTAATTAGGCTCGGTCATGTCCTCCAGACAAGATCGGACACGTTTTTTTTAGCAATATATGGACACTATCAAAGATATTCAGTAGGATAATTGGAGAAATATTCCGTAGGATAGGAGAAATATTAAACAACTTCATAGCAAAATAATAGCAATGCACCAAAATTCTGACAACCAAAAATATTAGATTGAAGCAAAACAACAACAACCATCTACTGAAACTATTAACCGAACCAATCACTTTTAATTAAGAGTTTCTTTAGTGTTTTGTTTGTGTCCACATCTATTTTGTGCATACAATGTAGATAAGTTACAAGACAAACATGTTAGCAGTGCCAATGCATATTATATTGCAAAAGTAGCGAAAATGCAAAGATTGTTTGGTTGAAATATCGAGAGGCAGCTTGTTGCCAAACAACTTTAATATGACTGGTTTAATTTATGTTCTGAGAGCACAACATCCTGACAAGTATAATGAGATCTAATAACAAATTTGGTTGCATTTTTTTTTTTTTTACTTCACAAATATCATATGGTGCCTTGCTCCTAAATTCATATTTACGAGTTGGGAAATTTGTTGGACAGATTCAAATTATTTGTTTGGAGGAAATGGCGATGTATCTTTTCTTCAAAAGGAATTAAATGAATTTATCTGCAAACTTCATCTACAAGAACGAGAAATAATGTGCATCAGTATGTTTTTGCTTTTAGTTTTTATTCAATTTATAAAGGTGCTGTAAATTGAATTGTTATTTTCTATCATAATTGTAAAATTCTATTGTATTCTGTACATGCAACTAAAAATTAAATAATTGTATTACTTTCAATAAATTTACCATCAACACAGATACCGCAACTATTGTGTCACCAATATTTTCTCAGTGATATGCCACTAACTCTGAAACTCTGGACTTAAAGAAGATTTTCCCAGTCATCATTTCATCTTTGTGGTCGTTCACGTGCGTTCAGCTCATAAATATGATCTTTTTGACATGGCATGTCAATTCATGTGTGATATTCTGATTATGCATTTATACATTAGTGTCAGAAGGGGCCAAACTTTCCATCTGAAATGGGTTTCAGAACTGTATGTGGCAAAATGTCTCGATAAAATTTCAAGGTTTCACGCATGTATACGAAATTCAGTTGATACATGTAATGTCACAATATCTACAAAAATAAGTCCTAAATACAACAGGAAGTTAGCCGTTTTGCATCCGCAACTAAGGCAGTCAGTGCATCGCATCAACTCACAGGTGTGTTAGTGTTGTTGTACAGGTGCTCAGTTTTTCTTGTTGTTGAATACATTTGGACAAAATCACACAATATGAAGGTGAAGCGCTATGCTCAGTAAATTTAAAACAGTACTATACTGGCTATATTTATAAGGCAAATAACAGACTCAGATTCTGTTCTTCAAACACAAAAAAACCTTTGCCAATATAGACAGTGTTTATTGAGTAAAGAAAACACTGTACTTATTCAAGCAACCAGTTCCCATACAGGCGTAAAGGATGTTGTGAGACACGGGATGCATGGCTTGGGAGGTGAGATCTTATGCTTTCAAAGCTCGCTTGCTATTGCTAGCATCTCTGAAATCGTCTACCTTATCTTTAAATAAATGAAAGCAAGAATGAGAGCTGTGGCGAAGTGGAAGATTCTCAGTCAATAACAACTTAAATTTCTGTTCCTCAAGCAAACTTTCATATGGCTTTCCTGGAAATAGCATGCAAGCCATAAATCAACTTTTCACAGTGCCTTTCTAGAAAAACAGTGTCTCTGTATATGCACCACTTCAGTGGCACTAGAAAGAGACAAGCCTGAGGTCTGATTCTGTAGACATGCAAGCCAGGTTAATAGCGTCTCACAAACAGCTCTGAGTGATGATGTGACTGGCCCATGTGCTGCGTGTCACCTGCGTGTTATAAATAGGCCTGGCAGCTGTTTTCTGATGCATTTAGCCCTGACTGGACTGGGCCAGTGGATATGAGATAACAGCGGGTGGGGGTTTGTTTCCAACTCAGTTTAGCTCAGTGAACTTTGTTTGAGAGACCAACCCCTATCCAGAGCTATGGAAAATCTGTAATTATGGATTCATTGGGCTGTTGATCTGGAAAAAACGGCAACATGAAGTTGTTGTGGTGGAAAGCACAAGATGAAGTTAACCAGGAAACATGAGATCAGAACAAAAACCCACAAGCTAACTTACTGAAGCGTCCATGACTGTTTATTTGTGCATTCGTTTTTGCTGTGCTATTGAAACTGGTATCAAGAATCATAAAATGTCAGTGGTATTGGTGTCAGCTACTAAAATTGGTTTTCACAATGCAGAAACACAAATGAAATCATGTACTTGCAGTATTACACTGAATGTCATGGAATTTGGCATAATTTAGGTGAATAAATCAAAAGTAGGACTGAACACTTGATCAAATAGTGATATATTAAACAAATGACTACTACTGAAATATAAAGTCTGTATGTTCTCTGTCTTTATGCACAGTGCAGTTTCATCTCCTAAAAATACTCAAGTACCGTATGAGACTTGTGGTGCTCTCAGCATTTGCCATGAACTTGACATTTTCAAATGAATTAGAGCTTATCTAAGAGTTATTTCATCATTTAACTTGAGAAAACTATTGTCAGCTACACATAGGAACTGAAAGGTCTTCATGGTAACTCATCAAAATAAAATTATTTGAAAAAAGATTTAAGAAAACTGTTTGAAAAAACCTAGGAAAGCTATATTGGTCTCCAAAAATGAAGGTTCATTTACCATTTGATTAAATTTGAAAGGAAAACGAAATTGTTGAAGTTTTATGCCTTCATTTGATGGGTTTGATAATTAATTTGAAGTAAAAACCAACACCACAGAACTTTGGAGAAAAAAAAAAATACTATTATTGTTCAACTTTTTTATAAATTGTTATTTGTATTAATTCAACCGATTAAACGTCCTATTGATTATTAACACTTTATTAAACCATTAAAAACAAAATCCAGAAAATTGGAAAACATTGTGGATTTAAAGTCATCGTATCTATTGGAGCTCCATAGCGGCATAACTTCATAAGCTCCATCCACTGTGATAAACAAATGAGATTTGGAGGGAATACTGTGTACTTGTGCCACAGCCACTGATGGGCCCTTAGGGGCAAATCTGCACCTCTATAAAGAGCTATGTGCCTCCCACAGGGATAGTGCTTGCTCTCCAATAATCTCAGATGCATGGATCACAACGGGAGGAATTTGTTCAGCTACGTGCGAGTTGTCATGATTGCGGCACCATGAAAGCAGGAGGCCCCTTCACTTCACTTCAGAGCCACTATACAGCACTGTATATCACACACTACATTAGTCTCGAGGATTATTGGTTTACATTGCATTATGTCAGCTACAAGATCACACTCCACAATCTGACTGAACCTGCCTAAATTGACCTTTCACCTCTAAACCCAACCAGGGTTGCTCATTTAACGGACATAACACAGTGTGTCATTTTCAGCATTGACAATTGAGCTCTTTTGGCTCAGTTCAATAGAAGTCAACGGGGAAAGGCATTCCAGAAGTTGAAATGTGAAGTATTTTTTTAATAGTTCTTATTACTTGGGAATTACAAGAGCTGTTTAAGTTATTTAAATGGTCCTTCTTGTGGTTAGACTATACAGTTTTAAGTGGATGAACTTAAGCAGATGGTGAAAATGACATCTCTCATCGTTCCATTCTTTTTCATAGTGTCAACAAGCTTCATCTTTGTTACTGTTTGGAAAATGAGACTTCCAGTGGTGAAAAGTTAGCCGAAAAATTGTGCTTTAAAAAAATAATAATAAATGGATTTATTAATAATAATAATAATAATCATCATCATCATGTTTACAATATTTTCTAGCAATCCCTGAGAAAGTAAAGAAGCACAAAGTACTTCAGAAGATCAGGAGTTGTATTGACCTGGGCCAGTTTTTTTTTTTTTCAGATATCACTCCTGGCCTTTTTCCTGCTGTAAGGACACAGACTCATTCAGATGCATCTCGTGGTTCTTTTCTCGCTGCTAACAGTCTTTAAATGCAGCTGAAGATGTCGGGTGGGCCCACATACAGAAAAAACAGGAAGAGGCCAGCAAACTCCAGGTGCCTTTGAGCAGAACAACACGTGTATGAGATAGGCGAGTGGTTTCCTTATGAAGAGGCGCGTTATTTAAGCAATCGACAAGTTAAGAACTGCAGGTAACATCCTGCAAACATCTGCTGTGAGCAAGCTGGGTCTGCTTTACAAACCACTCAACTTCTTTTTGAATTGAGAAATGAGTGTTCATTTTTATACCATTTTCATGTTTTAGTGATAGTTTGGATGAAATTGTTTTTTTTTTAAATGTACTTAGCATTTCACCATGTCATATTCATTTAAGTCTAGTTTGTTTTGACTGAAATGGCATTTGTATTCAATAAAAACAACATCAGGAGATTAATCTCAAACACGAACTAGAACGTGTTGAAGTGAGACAATTGAACTGCTAGCAAAGCGGTTCACTGGTTTTCAGATCTTTCATCTCAAGTGGATCGATATCCAACATACTCCTTTTAATTAAAACTGGTTTACTGTCGTCAAAATGTGTCTTTTTTATCGTGTCTCAATTACAATTAATGCAACTATAAAACTCATCAACAAACATTTTAACGTACAACATGGGCAGAATGCGGTCATTTAAACTGAATGTGAAGCATAATGTGGAAAGGCAAAATGAAAATGAAAAAAAATTTGGAGCCAATTTGGCAAAAATTTGCAACACGTTGACAAAAAAAGGCAACAAAAATAAAAATGCTATGTTTTGTTGTACTTTCATTTGATCACAAGTTTAATTCATATAATTTGTTAACTATATTTATAATATAAATTATATCTATATATATATATTTTGATGATGAACATTTAAAGCAACCATTTAAATGGAATCCAGAAAAAAGAAAAAAAGGAAAACACTGAATTTTGGGCATAAAAATGGATTTCATAGGACCGTACAATTTCTGAGTTCTTTAAATCAGTATAATTTTCACATTAAACCAGCCTCCACAATCCCCTGGGCTTCGTCTTCCACAAGAAGCTGGACAATATGGTCTTCCTGTAAACCCCTAGGAGACCACCAGCGGTCTGGTCTGGAGGTCTGTCTGAAAGCAGGAATCCCAATTCTCACAGAACTCTGAAAGGTCAGGACTGCTCAAATTTGGAAGAGCAGGGAAGGGGATCACAACACAGGAAATCCCTCATCCCGTCTCGCAAGTATTAATGAAACACACACACTTCGGTGTGCAATCAACACTGGTCAACAAGAGAACAGCATGGCCCTGTGTCAATGAATGAACACTCATACACCTGCATTATCAAAGTCTGATTAACAAGTAGTTGTAGCGGTTTAAAAGAGAGCAAGAAAGGCAGAATGCATTATCTAAAGATATTTTGGATGCTGTTTTTTTTTTTTTTTTTTTTCATGGGACATTCCCTGTCTTCAGCTGTGAGTTTTCAAACACCACGCAAACCTTACGCTGATGTCAGAGGGTTTCCTGTCTGAGAAATGCAGCTGCACCATCAACAACCTAAATGATAAAAAAATAATTTAAAAAAATGTAAAAACTGAAGGAAAGGACTCTGGACTCTCCATCACGATAACGTCTGTGTTCAGTTAGTGACCCAGAATCCGCTATGAGAGAGGGGAAGGGAGTCTGGGAAGTCTGTTCATTTGGCCACATCACAAATACTAAATCTTCCTGAAGGAGAGGAGACTACTGCGCGCATCAAATCATGTGGTGCAGGCCTTACAATTTACTACCTGAATTTGACATTAACATTCAATTGTGTGTTTTTTTTTTTTATCTCTCTGAATAGCGCTGTCATGATAACAAATTTTGCTGGACGATAAATTGTCCAAGAAATTATCGTAATAAACGATTATAATATTGTCGTTCTTAGACCAGTTTCAACTAATATAATGATAATGGCGTATTAACGCAGGTACACCTTTTCAAAGATCAATAAACTTATTTTATTTTATGGTAGATTCAGACAAAGAAATACCAACATGTTGACTTTGTGTGGCTTCAAATTAATAAATCTTGTATGTTATATTATGTTTATATGCCAGTTAGGGATGCGCATATTGACCATTTAACCGTTAACCGAAAGTAAACATTTTGACCGATGAAGGGGCCGTTCACATATCGCGTCTTTTGGGCACTCAAGTTCATTATTTCAAATGCGGTATGCGCACTCATAATGGAAGAGACTCAGTGCGAGGCGCTCTTTTTTTTCCAGGCGCGTCCGCACCACATCTAGTTAAAAAAATCTCAGCTTTTCAGAATGATGCAAGCGCACCGGGTCATGTGAAAAGAACCAACTCAATCAGCTTCCTTCGGGGTGAAATTGCCCGTTGTTTTTAAAAATTGGGTCCACTGCTAAAGTTGATTGCAAAAATAAATCTTGTATAAGAGTTACAGCAAGGGTTTTTCGGTGGTGGAAATCCATTACTGAAAGTTCCTTGTTGTAACGGAGATCGCAGCTGATGGATGCTTAGCAACGACACGCCTCAGGAGCGCAGAGCCCAAGTGCTTTGGAAAGGAGAAAACAGTGCGTACAGTTTGTGTGTGTTTGTGAACTCACTGGGCGCGTTGACACACGCAACTACATGACTACAGACATATTTAGCTGAGCAAGCCAAATGAAGCGAGCGAAAAGTAGGCACATATCGAGATAAACGGCAACAAAGTTACTAGAAAAACATGCGACGCGGAGTTAAAATAAAGCAGTAACGTTAGTGCAAGTACAATGCAATATCACATGAGACGCCAACATCCACAAGCAAATGAAAGGGGCTTCCCAAAAGTGGTCACACTAGTGAGACGTTATCTCTTTATTCCCGGGACATCTGTGCCATCGGAGAGGGTGTTTTCTACCGCAGGCTGTCCACAGGCTACACTCCAAACTTACCCCCCATCATGTTACATTTTTTGTAATAAAAATTGAAAAAAGTTATCGCGGCCGAAAAAAAATTATCAAGCTCATTTTTTTTTATTGTGCGATTAATTGATTTATCAACTATCGCGTCAAGCCTATCTCTGAATTCATCTTAGTAGATAGAAATGTATAATCAGAAACCAGATTAAAATGATTGTGGAACATTTTATTGTTTGCTAGGCAAAAATACCCTACTGTTTAAAGGTTTAGGGATAATGAGCCAAAAAGTAAATAAAAAAAAAAAAACTGAAATAATACTTTTATTCAGCAATGAAGCATTAAAATGATCAAAAGTGACAGTAAAGGCATTCATAATTTCACAAAAGGTTTCCATATCAGATTAATTCTTTACGTCTATTCATCTAAGGTTCCTGAAAAACGTTATCACAGTTTCAACGTTGATAATAATCAGAAATGTTTCTTGAGCAGCAAATCAGCAAATCTATATTAGAATGATTTGTTAAGAATCATGTGACACTGAAGACTGGAATGATCATGAAAATTCAGCTTTGATCACCGGAATAAATTACATTTTAAAATATATTAAAATAGAAAACAGTTATTTTAAATAGTAATAATAGATCATAATATTATGTTTTTTTTTTCCTGTATTTTTTATCAAATAAATCCAGCCTTTGTGACTATAAAACACTATCTTATTATTTATGTCTGCAGTAGGGCTGCACGATATTGGGAAAAATTTACATTGCGATATTTCATTTTTCTGCGATATATATTGCGATATGAAATAAAAAAAATATTCTTACAAACAAAAATGGGGTGAGCAAACTTACATTCTCATTTTAAATGATTTAAACATCGACACCATCGTGTCAATTGATTAATATGCGCGAGGGAGAGAGAGCAAGACAGCGCTCGTGTTGTTTGAAGACATTGAGCGTGCAGCCGGGGCTTTGCGCGCGCGCTCTCTCTCTCAGGCCGGTGACAGGTGCAATATAAATAGGCGTCAGGTCTATTTCTAGCATGCACGTGTTTTCCGCGCCGTTCCGCGTGCGTCTCATGCAGGCAGTCTGCAAGCTCTAACCTGTTAACATGGGAGCCGAATTAAAAACGGACACGCCACGCAGCTGAGACGCTTGCGCCACGCATCTAGTGTGTAGGTGGCCGTGCGCTCGCGCTCTCTGGCCCATACAGTAAATGAATAACGGATCAACTACGACAGCCTACATCGCACATCCTGCGATGTGACTATCGTGGATTTGTACATCGCGATATCGATGCTTAAACAACACATCGTGCAGCCCTAGTCTGCAGCACAAATAGTGCACCCCTAATGACACTCAGCACCCCAAACACTCAGCACAATAACTGGGATAGAATAAAGTATTTATCATACAAAATGTTGCACACATAAACTAAGCATGGACCTCACATTTTACATTATTGTTTGGGATTCATAAAAGCCGCCCAGGGTCTATTTTGAAATGTTAAATTAATAGCATTATTTGTGAATTATTTGTAAAAGTGTTGGCTGTTTCTACAGCCTGACATGGGGGGAATGAGTTTTCCCTCTTTTCCCACCCTGTATTCTCGTGATTAAATCCCAGGCCTGCGTCACAGCAAGCTCGGGCAGCCACCCATGGCCCTCCACTGGATTAATTAAAAGCATTTCTATTACAACCACTTCATGGGATGAGAACAATAAGCCACTGTAAAAAAGCAATACGGCATTGGGAGGTGAATTTATTCGTGCAGAGTGACTGCTTTCGTCTGTATTTCAAGTACAATCAAAACCACTGGTTACGTTCAATGTTGAGTAACTTCCCATCGAGACCCCAGGCTTTTTAAGTAATGTGGGATTTATATATATATTAAGTAGCCAGTCTATCTGACTTGTATGTTTTTGCCTGAAATGACAAAAACATACAAGTCAGGCACTCTTTTAATTTTTATGCACAGTATGAAAAAGTCTGTGGGGCAGGCAGTTCATGAACACAAAGTATGATCCAGAAACTGGAACAGTGCGATTCATTTTTACTTTTGAATCCTTGTGATCCAACGATGCAGGCTGATGTTTTTCTATACATCCTCTTTCACATCTGCCCTCGATTCAGAATGGTTTTCCTGAGTATATTTCTTTCTTCCATTGAGACTGAAAATCAAATTCTAGCGATTATAGGACACAAGAGAGTGCTGGTGAACTGATATCAAGATTGCTGTTTTGACCACTAATGGTAAACACACTGGAGTTCAGAAAGATTCATCTTTAGATGATGAACTATTAATTCCCTCTCCATCTCATCACCCTAACGAGCCTGAACCAGACGGGTCTCTCGAGACATCTGCACGGTTATGCATTTGATGTGAGAGTCAGGGGCTGTCATGAGAACTGGCATCTTGGTTACTAAACCAAATGTGTGGAACAATGGATTCATGAAGTCAAGAGTCAGTCTGAAGCTCTACAAATCCAGATTAAGGTTTGATATCTGATATGTGGAGTGTGTTAACTAAATACTTCACTTACTGCACCTCAGTCCATAAATAATGCACTAATCAGCAGCAGGAGATGGAAACCACCAGTGTTTCCTCCAGAGTCGCTATTAAGGAAAACCACTTCTTGAATCTGCAGCATCATGGCTAAAAGTGATATCATCAACTGAATCGGTCAGACAAACTCACTTCCTGACTCAATTTATCAATTTAACGTAGAAACGATCACAGATCCGTGCACACAAATCAACAACAAGAGTTCACGTGTGATTCATGAAATATTCCTATGCAGCCAATCTGATCGTACGAATAAGCACACGTTCATAGATGTGACGGCAGAAAACAAAGGTCATTTGAATATCATGCCTCTTAAAACACAAAAAAGGCATTCTAATCTTACTGTTTAACAATCGACTAATGAGCTTCGTTTGACATTCAGGAAAATAAAAATGAAGAAAATGTGTGGAAACAAAACAGCGGTCACTAATTAGAAGTACAAAACGAGGATTTGTAAAGAAGAATGCTTGAGGATTTCGATACAAGCCAAGAGGAGACTGGTTTTCCTTTGCTAACATAAGGAAACTTTGCTTCTGTTAACAAACGTTGGATTTCACGAGACTCACAGGCGCATGCGCAATGCTGACCTCATACATCATTCCCCCGAAACTGCTGTGTTTACAACAGTGAGTGCAAGCTAGATTGAAGTGATTATTATATTTTGAACATGGATTTTTTTCTTACAAAAATGCATTGCACACCGATGGGAGTGCAACACCTGCTGAGATGCGTCAAACGGCTTGAAAGATCAAAGACAATTTGTAAAATAACTCTGACTGGATACGTATGAAAGAAAAAGTCATACACACCTAGGATGACTTCAAGAAGAGTAATTTATGATGATTTAACCCTTTAACATCAACTAGACATCTAGGTTAACAGAAACACCTGAAACAAAGTTTACTGCTCTGCCTTCCTCTTATTGTTTTTTCCTCTTGTTCTCTAATTGTTTGCTTTCAAGACTAGTTTGCCATGAGGACGTCACATTGTCTCATGTTCTACATTCACACAGACCCAGTAAGTTTGCGTGACTCTGC